>NC_136957.1:27846867-27904367 GCF_032717465.1 Coenobita brevimanus | reverse complement strand
TGGCTCAGCCTTGACATATTTTTACCATGCTCATATCAGCCTGAACGTCCTACAGAACTTCCAGGTGTCCAAGCCAATCACACTCATAAGAGTTTCAACAACCTGCCTTTCCAGCATAATGGAGGGGGAGTTGAAAGTATGGGAAGGCGAAAGCCATCTTATCACTAAAGGAGTCTGGTTGGGTTCTCACTGTACCTTCAAGAAACCAATTAAAATGGAGCATCTGAAAATGTACACTCTGACCCTCTCAAATCGTGAGGCCTGGTGCTCAACACTGCTGAACAAGTTTGCAGTCGTTGAAGAGAGGATCAGCTTTACAGGAAAGACTCTTTGCAATGGCAAAGTTCAGCTTGAATACCTCTATGATGGGCCTGCTTCTCCCAGCACATCCCCACCCACCAATATCTTAAATATACTTTCATGCTGAAAAACACAAGCGTCCAACGATTTTTTTTCGTAGGTGGAAAATATGATCTGACAGGGATGTATTAAAAAATGCGGCAGCTGACTTACCTGTTATGTATAGAACATGTTTAATCTCTTCAGTCCAGTGTCTTTTGTTCCTACTATGTGCTGACGATTTTATCCAGCATTGAAAAGCCTTTCAAAAGTGTCTTCCGACCAGTATGAGGGGTCTTTCATAAGTTAAATATTATCGTCTGGAGGCAGCAATCATAATCAGACACATTACGGCAGCAGGGCATAATTTTTTTTTTTTTTTTTTTTTTTTTTTAAGACGGTTAGTGGTTTAGTTGCTGAAGACACCAGTCGGACTGACTGCGCTGCCATGTGCACATGGCCTCCACGAGACAGCGGAAGCTTTTTCAATTATATAATACCACTAGAGGTATACACAACCTCGGGACCCTATGGTAGCCTGGCCTTGGGTACTTAGAACTTATAGGAGGGAAATAAGAGACTGGCAAACAGTTTTCACCATTCTTTCCTCAACAGAAAATAATGTTAGATTCGTTAGGTTTTAGATATTATCAACGGTGTTATGACCAGAATTGTCTTTTTTAATGCAAGCCATGAAGATGTACTTTTTTTTTTTTTTACCGTTTTATTGACTGTTAAAGGAAATGTGCTTTCTAGAAAATTTCCTTTTGCATAGTACAGGACAAATGTGTTTGTAAAAGTATGTGACTCTTTTTTTTTTTTTACTCTGCATGTTTTATGTTATGTATTGGTCCTAAGCCTTAATTGTTGTTGAATACGCTACTGTTTTATCATGCTCGTCTCATCGAATATATGAATAACGTTCAGACTGGCTTAATCATTATACCAAAATATGAGGAAATTGAAACTGATTTCTTTCTTTCTTAAATTAATTATTTTTAAAATGGTGGCAGTCAACTGATTACACTGATTATATGCTCCTGAAATGGTCAACCAAAATTTTAATCCTACTCTGATTTATGAAAACAAACGTTTTCAAATGTTGCACCACCCCAACAACATACTAACAAATGCTGCTGTTCCCTGTTTCATTAATTTTTACTTATTCAAATTGTTTTAGGAAAGCTACAGCAGCCTGTGAAGAAATACCACCGGTTCAGTTAAAAGGGAAAGCAATTGTTATTCTTGTGGTGCTAATGCAAAAAGTCCAACAGTGTCATGCCAAGACCCTTTTTTTTTCTATAGTATGAAGAGTAGTAGTGGTCATAATAGGAGTAATAATAATGTTACGTCCCAGTCCCCACACTGCCACTGGTTCCAACAGCAATAGTACAGTACAGGAAGGACGTTGCCCAGTGAGTTGTTCTTATGGTCAGCCTTTAGGTGTGCAGTACACAAGATCAGCTGAGGCGAAAATAAACACTGGCTCCTTGAAGTTCACTGTCTTTATTTTCCAAAAGATTCCACTTCATGCTTTTCCAACTTCACTGTTCTCACAAGCACTGGAGCTATACACACTTTATAGATTGCAGTTATACTCAGTGTTTAACAACACTTCACAGTTAGTACACTTAATGCTTGCTAACACTTCACTTATTACACAAGTACTGAAAATAATCTTCACTCACAGTAATTACACTTAATACACTTCACTGTCTTCTCAAGTTCCAGTAATATACACGCTTCAATAACCCGTCACTGATTGCCACTGTTTTCACAAGTACCAAAAATATACAATCTTCACTGACACTGCACCAAAACCGACTGCACTTCACACAAACTGACTTGACACCCGACTAAACTCCAAACTGACTGACTCCCTGACTAGTCTCTTCCCCATTCTTATATTAGCTTGCATTACTCTCGAAACTTCTACTTCTCCAACATTCCAGGACATACTATCCTGCATCAGCCCCTAGCAACAACAGTTACCAACTACGAGACATCAAAACATTCTAGAGTTCTCACATTACATAACACTCTAAATCATTAACCATACGAACTTAAATTACATAATTTAACAAGCAATTACTTAAATAAAACATTATAAAGAAAAAAAGCACAAAAATAAATTAATGTTTAACTTACGAAATAACTACGCTCACAAACACCAGGCAAACTGGCAACTCTGATGACTCGTACCGAAACTTACGGTACCAGAAACGTCTCGAAGGTACGAGACTACCTAACTGGCAAATCCCCCTTCATAACAATAATAATGGTAAAAGTCGTACTAACAGTATTATAGTAAAAATAATCGTCACTAGAATTCTGAAATTGCCGAAGCAATATTTAAAGAACCCCACATTCCAGATGAAAATACTTTTATCATTGTAAATCTAGTATTAACCCCTCCATGGCCATGGGTCTGGAATTTTACATGCACCCCAGGCTGACGTGGGGGCCATTTTCCGAAGTTTCGAAAATTAAATTTTTTTCCTCGCCATTTTGAAGAGAAATTTCAGACGCACTTAACAATGCAAATCCCAGCTTCCTAGACCCATTCTGTGGCTTGCAATGGAACGCGAAAGTTGCAGAATTATCGGCAACCGATATCCGCCACCCAGAGGCACTGCCACAGTGCAATTTCTTAGGTGTTGTTATTTTTTTTTACCCTCCCAAACAATGCGAATGATGCTGAAATATTGCGCATATATGAGGTATGATTATATTGCATGATTTCAGTACATAATACAGTATGTTAGGAACGGCTGAAAAAAAAATATATATATTTTTTTCACCTTTTTGATATAAAATATATTTGTGGTAGTTTCCAGTTATTTTTTGTTATCGTCGTGCCCATGCTTGGAAAAGGGAGTGAATGCATTAAATTTTCAGCCCTAAATGAGAAAATTGCCCGTCCCCTGACTTTAGACTCTCTCACAGGAGATGAAAGTGGAGGGTCAGATCTGATTAGCAATACAGAGATTGAGTCGCAATTTCTAGCCCCCACACCACGTGCATGGCTAAAAATAGAATCGTAATGCAGTTTCAGAACTACAAATAAGTCTAATTATTATGAGTACAGAGACAAAGCAGAAATAAATACGTTTACAGACGGGGAAAACGTATTTTTTCCGTATCACATTGACCTTTATAATTTTTCCTTGTTATTTTCGCAATATATGTTGCTGTCTCGTAAACATGGGGTTGTGTGTGTTTTGCAAGGGAGGCAAAAGATTTAATTTTCTGTCTGGGTCGAGATAATGGGTGTAACTAAGTGTTTTTAGGCATGGCTATGAGCAAAAAAATAGTACATCCACTCGTCATGGCAGCAGGTGGTGAACTGACAGATGATAATTATGTTAGAGGGTGAAGGCAAGGTCAGTCTCATGTCCTAGATGTTCGTTCACTTCCCAAAAGTTTTCACAGTTTTCAACAAGTCGCAGTGCATCGAATGATCTAAACCATTACAACAAACCTGAGCAAATAGGTAAAGATACCAAGACAAAAATGTATTTTTCACTTATAATCATCTCTTTGGTTTGTGCCTGTATTAATTCATAATCATAAACAGGTGGTTGTGTGTGTTTTGCAAGAGAGGGCAAAAATGATATTTTCTGCCTGGGTCGAGATAATGGATGCAGTTGTGCTTGTTGAGGCATGGCCAGTAGCAAAAAATTAAAAAATCCACTCATTACAGCAGCAGGCTCTGAACTGCTTGATGGGGTGTGTGGGAGTGTAGTGTAGGTCAGTCTGAAAACGTTCAGAAAGTTCGTTCACGTCCGCATAATTTTTGCAGTTTTTTAAAGGCCGCACTCAAACGATGCCTGCGGCCATTTATCAGCTAAACGTCATTCGACACCAGTGGTCATGGAATCATGGAGGGGTTAAGGGGCTTTTGATGCAACTAACAATTTTTTTTTTTTTACAGATTTTGATCTGTGACCTTGAGATCAAGGTCAAGATCATTCATGCTACGCAAATCATGTTCACTCATGACCCACTATCGGTTTTATCCTCCATTCTGAATTGCTGTAAATCCTCTACTTCCTCCTCTGTTTTCCATTCATCTTTTTGTGCTCATATGCATGACCATTCTTCTGCTGCCCAGGTCTATACCGATGGTTCTAAATCGATGGAAGGTAAAGGGTTTGCTGTCTCCATTCCTGACTGTCCTACAAATACAGTTTACCATCTGTGGCTTCAGTTTTAAGTGTTGAACTTCATGCCTAAATTGCCATGTTGCAAGCTTTTACCAATCCATCTCCGTCATTTGTTTTGTTTCCGATTCTCTCAGTGCCCTTCTTCTGTTGCGCCAGCTCTCTTGGTCTCACCCAATAGTTCTGCAGATCCAAGAGTGTCTGTTCCTGATGTGTGTAAAACACAAGTCCGTACGGTTTTGTTGGGTGCTTAGTCACGTTGGTGTCCAAGGAAATGGAAGTGTTGATGCCTTAGGTCCTGCTGCCGCCTGGTTGCTCCCCCCTCCCTTGCCAGTATGACCCTGTCACTGTCTTCTTCCCTGCTTTCTCCAAAGCCTTGTCCCATCGATGGCAATATTGCTGGTCCTTGGCTATAAATGCTAAAATTTGTGCTGTTAAGCCCTGCATTCTTCCTTGGTCTAACCCCTGTTATTGAAACCACCGTTGGGAGACTGTGTTTGCCCATCTATGGATTGGCCATACCCGTCTCAGCTATGGCCATTTGATGTCAGGGGATTCTCTTCCGATCTGTTTGAGTTGTGACACCCCCTTGTCTGTTCACCATATACTTTTAGAGTGCCCTCTTTATGGGAGTGTCCCTCATCAGTGCTTCCCCCCTTATTTTTTTTATCTTGGTCGTCCCCCACTTTAAGGCGATGTGTTAAGTGAGTCATAGACTTTTCTGCAGCACATTTGATGTTTTTATCTCTTACTGTTATTTATTTTAATGTCTTTAGTTTCTTCATTTTTTGCTTCTCTTCATTTCTTTTAGAGATGTTTTGCCATTCCTTTTCTTCTCTTTTAGTTTATTTCTTGTTTTTTTTTTTTTTAGCAAGTTTCTCTTTTCAACTGTTTCCAATATGCTGTTTTATTGCATCTTTCATTTCTAACCATAGTGCCATGTGGTCTTTGCTACCCGTTCTGGTGCCGACATCATTTCCACATTGGAATTATGTCTCACCACTATACACATTATGTTCATTCATATTTAGAGAAAATGTTTTGTAGTGTTAAGATAAAGATCCAAATGCCACTTCAGTGTAAGTGTGGTGTGGGAATAAGATGACCGCCAGACCTACGAAAGTCAGCATTTTCGGACGTAAACATAGGGTAGGGGAAGGCAATAGAAGAATATGAATTGTACATATGTTTAAGTCTTTGGGGAAACATATACCCATACTATTGTAATTAATGTACTTAATACTGCCTTGTTGAGGTATGTGATGTGCATGGTAGAGTTGTAATTTGCTTCCACTCATGTACAAATCCCAGGATGTCTAAGAGGTATGGCATCCCTAAAAATGGCTAACCTCAGGGCCACTCCCAGAGCGGAGCAGGGCAGATGTGCAGATTACACTCAGCATTCAAGAGAGAGGAACGTACTACTCGGAAAATACTCTTTTGTCACAGTTGCATATTTCTGTGACGAATAAAGAGAGATAAAAACTCATCTGCTCCTGTTTCTGTTCACCTACATGCTACCGAGTCTTCTAATTACAGGATCTACACCAATATTCCCGCCACCTGTGATGCAGAGAGACATTGCAGGAAGTGCCAGTTGTGGAACTCAGTGGAGTCATGCCAAGCGACTACATAAAGTTGGTCAGCTGAGAGATTCCTACACAAGCTGATACATATAAAATTGGTGGTTCAGTGCCGGGATATGAGAAGGTGCCAAAGGGATTCTATCAGTGCAGTGAAACCCTTGGAAAACTGCTCGTTGATCCTACAAGTGAATAACAGAAACTCTTACTTTCACTTTTGCAATGAGACTAATTGCAGAGTGAGATAAAGTGGGAGCAGAAAATATCGGGGTAGTGAACGCGTTCTCGTTCTCTCAAGATTATCTCTGCCTTTTAACCAAGACTGGCGAATTGTCTCGCCCTTGTGTGTGTGCAAGATCTCGGGGAGACTCTCTTTATTTGCGAGATAGACCGGGGCCAGCGTGGTAAGGGGTGGTGTCATCTGTGCACATCTGGCAACCCTTGAGGCAGGCGAGAGGCGAGTGAGTGAGACTGTGTGCAGTGTGGCATCCAGCAGGCCAGTCAGTCACCGCGGGGCAAACAAAGAGGGAGCATCTTTGTGTGGTTGGAAAGACGGAAAACCTGGTGGAGTGTGTGGAGTTGCAATATGAATCTACTGGGAACCTCAGCATCATCTGACACCTAGGTAGTGTACATGCATAGTAACCACAAGAAATACACTCTTTAAGCAACACACATTAGTTAGGCAATGTGTGTAAAAATAAAGGTCTCTCAGTTTTCCCCTAAATAGATGTGTTTTCTGTGTATCTTGTCTGTGTCCCATTCTTTGTTGCTAAAGCCATAACTAATCTATTTGTGTCAGTTTAACCACCTGTGAGTGGGAAGGGAATAATTTCTGGCAGGGATTAGATGGATAAAGTGAAGAAGTCAGGACAAAAATTAAGGGGAGATACAGATAAGCCAATCATGGAACAAGCTGTTTCCTTGGAGTCTAGTGAATTAGGCTCAGAATTTGGTGAGTTGATTAAAACATTAGATAAGAGTATTTAAACCTTACATGATATGAGTGAAGGGCATTTTGGATTTGAAAGTAGTCAGGACACTTCTAGGAATCTGGATAGTGAAGACTTGAACACTTTGCATTGCTTTCTGGTCGTATTTATTCCACGGTTCCTGAGCATCAAATTACCTCCGAAATGGCCACTAGTCTCGCTGAAGGCACACCCAGTGTAGGAGAGACTGAGGACATTCAGGAACAGGCTACAACAACACCCTTGGTCTCTCAAGAAATACAAGGTCCACTAATCTCGGATGTTGATGTAACCACTCACATACCCACTTACACCTCAGGCATGTTCAGTACACCATTAACCTTTGGACAGCAAGGGCAGTATAATTTATTTTCTGATGTTCCTGTACTAATCCATGGGGCATGAATACTAACAGTATTGGCATGCAAACTCAGGTGAATCCTCCTCCCTTATGGTATGCATCCAGTATGACAACTACTAATCTGACGACTGCTAGAGTACCTCAGACCTAACCTCCTGTAGCACCAGTTAGGCAATCTCAAGGATCTTTTGTTGCACAATCACCTTCGACCTCAGACTGTATAAAAGTGCTACCTACAGCACAACTGAGTATACAGTTTACTGGGGAAGATAAGTAAGATATCCATAGATTTTTGAGGGATTGTGAGGCCCAGATACATAGGCTGAAACTTGTTAGTGATGGGGAGAAGATCTGGCATGTTAAAGCATACATTAAGCCAAATTCCCCAGCAGGTGAAATGCTTAAGGCCTCACTATTCCAAACTGGCCCTACTGTTCATGAATATGAGAAGTTTAAGGAGACCCTAATTAACACCTTTGAAAGTGACTGTTACATATCAGATGCGTGGGTGTTTAGGTTTGTAAATAGGGTGCAGCAGTATCCTAATTGTACTGAAGGTCAGGCGTTAGCAAAAGCTGGCAGATGTTATGCAGAAGCTAACAAAGCCTTGCTAACTTCAGGCTGGGGAGACACGACTTGGAGATTGACTTTTGAGAGGGTAGCCAGGCTTTTAGAACACCTTCAATATTTGCTTTGTCTAACCCTTGCTTGGCGAAATTAGGTACATAGGCAGACAAATAAACCTCCTGAAATAGCCTTGCATGACATGAGTTTCAAGTTAAAAGTGAAGGCAGGAGGAGCAGGCAGCAGTGTTTATCCATGCACACAGAGAAAAACCCTGCTGGAAGATTCTGCACTGTGTGTAAAAAGGCTGGTCACACAGACATAAAGTGTTGGCAGGCTAGAAAGGTAGCACGCAAGGCAGCTAAGGCCAACCTGACTGTCATGTTTGGACCTAGTACTGAAAAGCAGGTGGGGAACAAACAACACAGTACTTGTCGTCCACAGCAAAACCTGGCTAAGGATGTAAAGCCAAAAGTGCAAAGATGGTGTGTCATCCATGAACAGTGTCCTCATGCTTCGATCTATTGCCCAGTCATTCTTGCCAATTGGGAAAAACTGGGCAACCAAGCTAGTTCGGGGGAAGCTCAGGGCCGCACACAGAAGTAACCCGAAGAATAATACAGTCCACTGATGAATGTGTGGCAGCTATCAAAAAGGTGGATTTGCTGTCGATTCCTTGGATCATAGGGAAAGGCCAGGTGTCTCTGATAGTGGACACTGGAGCATGTGCCAACATTATTTCTAGTCAAGCGCTGGAGAGGCTCAAACATTTGATGCCTCATACAAATTGCACGTTATCAGCACCCAATGTCATTTTGACAGGTGTGACAGGGAATAAAATGAAGATCGTGAGTCAGGTACAGTTGCCCCTCAGAGCAGATAAACGATCTCCTGTCTTATGTGCTACGTTTTATGTGGTTGAGGACTTCCCTCTGCCAGCTGATAAGTTATTGGGCCTTGAATCCATGGAGGAGTATAATGTGATTATACACCCTTAGAGACATTCCATTTCCTTTAATGGGAAGAAGTTTGTGGGCCTTGTTCCCTCAGCAACCAAAGTTGGAGTAAGTTAGAATGAGTGATGGAAACCTTAAGATCCGTGGGTCTGAAAATCAAACTATCGAAGTGTGACTTCTTAAAATCAAGTGTTAGATTTCTAGGACACTTAGTTGATGATAATGACATCAAGGCTCTTCTGGATAAGGTTACAGCCATGGTAAATTTCCCTACACCCAAGTCCAAGGATGACGTTTGCTCGGTTCTTGGGCTCACTGGCTTCTACAGGAGTTTTGTCCACAAATATGCTGCTATTGCAACACCATTGACGATGCTACTGAAGAAGGATGCTGCATGGAATTGGGATTATCGGAAGCGAAAAGCTTCAACGATCTCAAGAAAGCCATGACAGAGGCACCCGTGTTAGCGTTCCTGATTATACTCAACCTTTTTACCTGTGCATGGACGCCTCAGGTTCCGGACTAGGAGCGGTGTTACACCAAAAGGATGAGGAAGGCAAAACACGCATCATTGCGTATGCCAGTGGGGCACTAAAACCCCCAGAAATGAATTATTTGGCAATGCACTTGGAGACATTAGCAGTCGTGTGGGTGTTAGGACATCACCGGATATCATTTTCAGCTACAGGATAATTTAACTGACCATGCACCCATACGCGACTTGTTCAAGGGGAAGAATTCGCATGGTAAGATCGCGAGTTGGTACAGCAAGTTAATGGAGTTTGACCCCGATGTCAGGTATGTACCAGGCCATCAAAATGTTGTTGCCGAAGCGCTGAGTAGAAACATTGCTGCTGCCATGTCTGAGGATATCCCTCTTTCTGGATATTCCCCGGACACGGTAAAAGCGGAACGACGAAAGGATATGATGTGGTCACAAGTCATCTATGTCTTAGAGTCTGGTGACCAGACATGTCTACCTGAACTTCTGGTACCGACGACTCACTTCCATCTTCAATGAGGCCTTTATATATGAAACCACCGGGGAAGGACACTGTGTATCAGTTGGTTGTTCATGCTACTCTACAGCAAGCCGTGTTACAGTTGGTTCATAACGTACCTCAAGTGGGTCATCCCAGATGCAACAGATGCATACATGAGGCAAGAAAGAAATACTATTGGCTGACCATGAGGAAGGACATAGAAGCCCACATTAGTCAATGTGTCAACTGCGTGGAATTGCGAGGAACAACTGGACCCCCGACTCCCATCTTGGAGTATCCCCTACCAGAAAAACCTTGGGATACAGTCTCCACTGATCTCTTAATGTTGCCAAAGAGTCAGCAAGGCTCAAGCTATGTATTGGTGGCAGTGAACCATTTTTCGTGATTCACTGTTTTAGCACCTTTACAGACGAAAACTGCAGAGGTGTTGGTGCATGCTTTGGTAACCTCAGTGATCTGTCCTTACTCTACACCCAAGGTATTGCTCAGCAATAATGGCAGTGAATTTCGTAACCAGGTGTTAAAGGAAATCTGTCATATGTAGGGGGTAAAGCAAGTCTTTGTGACGCCTTAGTCCCAAGAGCAATGGCCTTGTAGAGAGGACAAACAGGAAGATATTAGAAGTCTTGAGACCAGTGGTCAACTCATTGGAGGATAACTGGCAAGACTGGTTACCACACGTAGCGGCGGCCATCAACTCCTCGGACAATTCTTCAACTGGGAAGTCTCCTCATTACATCCTTTATGGGGAGGAGAAAGTGTTACCCAACGATTTGCTAGTTGGATCTCCTACTCCAGTATATAATCAAGAGGATTATAAGAAAGTCCAGCTTGCAAAGTTCCAACGTATACATAGTGAAGTATGGAAAAGATTAAAAGCCTCAAGAGCAGAAATGATGGCGAAACAACACAAAGGTAGTCAAAAAAAGATGCTGGAGGTAGGCCAGAGGGTTATGATCCACAACCCTGAGAGAACTTCCAAGCTCAGACCTAAGTTCCGCAGACCATATACCACTGTGGAACGAGTGCATGGGCATACTTATAAATAAGGGATGATGCTAATGGAACTCAGGAGCTAGTACATGCTGACAGGATCAAACCAGTAAGTCAAGAGCTAGGCCTAACTAACCAATCATCTGATGTGTTGTCCCCTCTGTCTTCGTCACAATCTATGTCGTCATCCGTACCTGTCCCTAACCAAGAGTATCGCAGCAAGCTACGATCCCACAGCAAGAGCGATTAAGGGAGTATCTTCTCTTGCAGAACATGTGGCTCGGGCTTGTACTCTTTGTGCGTTGCTTGGGGTGGACTTATGGAACGATGTCGGACATGGACATGACTGTGCTAATGCCAGGAGTCCTGAAGGGCACACTTGGAGAAGTCGTGGTAGTAGAGGATGCAGTATGTGTTTACTGTCCAAAGGATGGCTATCTTCGAGCTCCAGATACTGTTAAAGAGGTCATTGAGGGATTATTCCACCTCAAACAACAACCGTTGGGAATAGGAAATTTATTTGACCTGAACCCACAGTTGACGACCTCGGACAGTGGAGATTTCATACCAACCTTGCATGGCATAGTCAAGCTTCAAACTGGACATATAGATAGGCTCACAGACAGGCTCACTAAATTACATGTCACTTTACCTAATGCTAATTCTGATTTTTCCCAGCAAGTCCATGCACGTACTAAGAGAGGACTTGTGGACCTTCTAGGTATCCTGTCTCAAAAGCTCTTTGGTACAGCGCTAGACAAGGACGTAATGCAATTGGGCAGACAGATGCATCATTTGGTATTGGCGGCTAAGGCAAATAACAGGCTAATCGTACACGCGTATGAACAATTAGGTGAGTTCACTGACAAAGCTAATGAGATAAATGAGACTACCAACCATCTCGTAGGAGTTGTGAACAACATCCAAACTAACCTACCAACCCTAACTAGCTTAGTGTTAATCGCTGAGTACTTACATGCTCTCGATGAGTCAGCCACTGCTTTGGAGTCACATGCAGCCAATATGGTGGACGACTTAATCAATGCACGTTTGAACAGGGTTAATGCTTTATTGCATCCTACTCATATTTTAACTAATGCTCTTGATGTAGCTATGTGGAAGCATGGACTTATGCCACTTTTTGGTATGAGTCAACTGGAATATAATTACCCATTGTTAGAGGCCCAGTTGACCCATGATGGCATCCTGATATTGGTACCTATGAGGAATGCTATAACACTCCATGCATGGTGGTTCATTCCTTTCCTTTTTGCTACTACTAACAATACACTCGTCATTCTGAATGAGGGACCAGAGGTGCTAGTTGTGTCGGATGACAAAGGGTATATTGCAGAAACAACTGTGGAAGAGTTTGAGAAGTGTAAGGCTTCCTTTCTTGATCTCCACGTATGTCCTGCTTTCCATTTTGTCTTTATACCATCAGACGTAGATAAGTGTAAGATGGCCTTGTTGGACACAGACACTTACTCTACGTTGCAACATTGCACTTTCTAACCCATTCACTTGAAGTCAGTTTTCCATGCATGAGAAACAGTACTTCTTCTTCCCTGAGACAGAGGACATAACACTGACGTGTGCCTCACAACACCAGTTCCTTACGGTAAGAGGTTACTACGTTGCACCCAATTTTTGTGAGTTGCACAGTAAGGAGGTAGCAATTCTACCTAACAAGCAACATCTAGCCTTGTCAGTGAATTTCTCGTCCCAGTTACGACCTTTTCTACCTTCATTCAGTGTTTCTCAGTTGGATGTGAACAGGCTATCTCATGTGTTAAAAAGAGTAGAGTTCCTCTCTTATTTGAACAACACTGATATAGAACCATATGTACTGTCATATCTCCCTTCATACCTTTCTCCTTCTTATTTTGGTCCTGGCATTGGTCTTCTACTTCTTGTGGTCTTCTCCTGTGTTTGTGTTTGGGGCTACTATCTAAAAGGACTTAGAGTGAGAAACCCATTAAAACCACGGGTTCATACACACGGATTGCAAGTGGACTTGCCTGAATAGTTAGCTACCCTACACATCGGTTAGGCTACACAGTAGTTAGGACAACGTCGACGGGGATGTCGAAAAGGTGTGGCTGAGCAAATGTTCTGGTGCCGACATCATTTCCAGATTGGAATTATGTCGCTCGCTACGATGCACATTATGCTTATTCATATTTAGAGAAAATGTGTTGTAGTGTTAAGATAAAGACTCAAATTTCACTTCAGTGTAAGCGTGGTGTGGGAAAAAGATAAGCGCCAGACCTACGAAAGTCAGCATTTTCGGACATAAACATAAGGGTAAGGGAAGGCGATAGAAGAATATGAATTGTACATACGTTTAAGTCTTGGGGGAAACATATACCCATACTAATGTAATTAATGTACTTAATACTGCCTTGTTGAGGTGTCTGATGTGCATGGTAGAGTTATAATTCACTTCTACTCATGTACAAATCCCAGAATGTCAAAGGGATATGGTATCTCTAAAAATGGCTGACCTCAGGGCCACTCCCAGAGCGGAGCAGGACAGATGTGCAGATTATATTCAGCATTCAAGAGAGAGGGACGTACTACTCTGAAAATACTCTCTTGTCGCAATTGTATCTTTGTGGTGAATAGAGATAAAAACACATCTGCTCCCGTTTCTGTTCACCTACATGCTACCGAGTCTTCTAATTACAGGATCTACACCAATATTCCCGTCACCTGTGATACAGAGAGACATTGCGGAAAGTGCCAGTTGTGGAACTCAGTGGAGTCAAGCCCAGCGACTACATAAAGTTGGTGGTCAGCTGTGAGATTCCTACACAAGCCGGTACATACCTATCACTAGCATTTTTATTATTCCAGGTCGTGACCCACTACATTTGCACTGAGTTTGGTCAAAATCAGTCGAGTACTTTCTGTTTTAGCACTTTCAGGCATGAGACAGTAATTTTTATTTTCTGCAATATCTCAAAAATTATTTGTTGTATCTCATTATCTATACCCAGATGGACCAGTAAATGTTGACGACTACATGCTGGAATATTTGCAAAGCAAGCAATTCAGTAGTTTTTTCTGCAGGAGGGCAAACATAGAAAAAAAATAACAGTGCGCTACGGCGGCATTAGTGCGAGGAAAAAAAAAGGTGCCAAAAGAAACTTGCTACCTAAATACATCATTCCTGAAAATATTAAGTCTCTATCTTGAAAGGTCTTGGAATGCCAGCTTTCTAGATTTTCACCACCACCCCCAAAATGTGGACTTCTGAAATCATCATCATCATCATCATTATAATAATAATAATAATGATAATAATAATAATATAAAATAGAATTCTGTAAATTTGAAGTAAAATTCACTGAACTCCACATTCCAGATGAAAGTACTTTTATCACTGGAGACATAATATTAACCTCCCATGTGTTGGCTTTTTTAGCCCTATGGGTCACCCAAGTGCCGGCCATTTTTCGACTTTTAATTGGGGCTAAAATGATAGATCTTGATTTGGAAACAACAAATTTCGTCGTTAAAATGCTCACCGAGGCTCGAAAATGGGTTTTATTCAGTCCGGCACACTCGTATACAGGTATAGCCGCTCTCTCATGCTCACTATGTACGTGAGAGAAAGTCGGGAAGGTATAGCAATGTTCAGTACACTTTTCTGATTACTTATTACTTCAGCATCTATCACAATTTGCATGTCTTTCTCACTGTGAATGCATTATCTTACACTTACTTGAAGATAGGTACAACCTGACTTCATTACATACGGTCCTGGCACTTACAAGAAGGTATTTACAACTTGACTTCACTATGTAGTCCTTACACTTACAAGAAAATATTTACAACTTACACTTACATGAAAATATTTACAAAATCCCTCCACTATGTACAGCACTGGGTGAGGCACACACGCAGAATGAGGCAGAGCGGGCGTGAGGAGGGGAAGCGAGTGAGTGTATGGCCTTGACAGCCTGGGGGATGGTAGAGGAGCAGTTACTTTACATGTCTGCCAATTTTTACTCGCGAATCTTGAAAAATGCGGTCACAGTGAAGTTTTTTATTTTAGACTGTTTTAAAATGGCACTGGCACTGAGCGTGCACTTACGTCAGACCGTTTTAAAACTGCACTGGCACGGGGTAGGTTAAGGGACTTTTGGGATGACTCTTTTTTTTTTTTTTTTTTCGAATTTTGACCTGTGACCTTGAGATCAAGGTCAAGGTCATTCATACTTGTACTAAGCAAATCATGTTCACTCACGACCTACTACATTTCTACTGAGTTTGGTCAAAATTGGCCAAATACTTCACGAATTAGTACTTTCAGGCATGAGGCGGCCATTTTGATTTTCTTCAGTATCTCAAAATGAATTTGTCTGTTTTGATATCAGTACCCAGGTTCATTAGTATATATTGATGATTACATAGTTGAACATTTGCAAAGCAATTGATTTGGTAGTTTTTGCTGCACTGGAGAGCAAAATTGATAAAATAACAGAGAGCTCAAGTGCGGAGCTAATTCTAGAAAAAAAAAAAAAAAGTGCCCAAAGAAGCCTGCAACCAAGTTAAATCAATCCTGAAAATTTCAAGACTCTCACGAACGGTCTTATGATGCCACCTTTCTAGATCTCCCTCTCCTCCCCTAAAGTAAAATAGAATATCTACATCAATAAGAACTCCACAGAGTGCTGAGTTCTTGATAAAAACTGCATTAATCGATCTATCTATTGCCAGACGCCATAATCCCGTAAGGGGTGGCCACTTTATAATGAAAGAAAATCAATTCAGGAGCAGAATGCTAATTGCCAGCCAAATTTTGTTGTTGGCTAAGGTACTGCCTGAGGCATAAATTCATGTTTGACCAGCAGGTATTAAACGAGACTGAGTGCCTGGCAATACTGTATGGGGAAGGGTTGACAGCTATACACTGAAATGGCCCGTGTTTAACTTTCAGAGACATGCTCGGAACACAATATTATCTATGTAGTGTCTGTAGTAGGCTAATCATCTGAAATGCAGAATGCAATAAATCGGTGATATGAAATGCCGTATAAAATATAATAAACACTTCTAATTCCCTTCTGGTCTCTCTCGTACCCCTCCCTCTGTCCCTCCCCTGCACTATGACCCCCTTCCTCCTCCTCCCTCTTCCCTTCCCCAAATTGTTATCCGTTTCCATCCCTCTCTTCCTCCCATTTTTACCTTTTCCCAATATCGTGTCTCTTGCAACCTTTGTTGTCACACATTACTTTTTAGGTGCAATGGTGATTGTTGCATTGTACACTTTTATTATTCGTGACACAATATTTCATATAAACAATATCAGCACAACTATAACCATGGCTTATCATCGTTATTCCCCTCTCATCGCTATACTCTTTATTTACAATCCTCCCCCCGTTGTTAATGACACTCCCGAGGTTCAGGAAGCTTTGGGGTCTGGCATTAAAGTTGTATTTCTGTGTTACTTGCTATCTGCATCTCATTCATTGTCTTCCCAATTCTCTTCCCCATCACAGTCTCACAACCCCTTCTACATCTCCTAGGCATACATGTAACGTCAAGGCGATATGGGTGTGCACAATGTATGCAGTCACTCATCCTTTCATATGTGTCAGACTCTAGGCCAGTTCGCTCCTAAAGGCCCAGCAATACTTGTTTTCGTGGTGAGCTAACAAAGTGAGTTCCCATGCCCCACATAATATTCACATATGTATTACTACTTCACCAGAGTCAAATAACGGTGAATGTAGCCTGATGAATGTATACATCACCTGCATAAGACGGTGTCAGTCTATGCCTGTTGACTGAACGGGTGTCGTCAAGGTAAACAGTAAGTATTTGATCAGTTTCAATCTAAGGTCAATAGAAATTACATTTCCAGGTTGTTAAACTGTACTGCTGGGTCAACAAGGAAAGAGGGAAAAAATAAGTTAGCAGCTTCGAGAATGGAACCAGGATTATTCCAGTCCTGAGATGATTATAGTAACCAGTGCACTACCTGCCTCGCCTATTGGACAGTGTGTTATTGGGATTCATCATTTATTACTCACAATTTACGGCAAACAGAATCATGATCAAGGATTCTTTTGGGTATGGCTAGCCAATGACAGCGTGGGCAATTTTGCTTGAAACACTGTTTGACTGTTGTTCCATGTTGTACTTTCTTTTATTTTGTGAATCCTGCCTTTCCCATCATATAGGATGTCATTAGTGTTGAGATAATTCGTCAGACACTCCAGTTACCGAGGTTAACATCATCATTGTTTGAAAGTAATTTAACGTTAATATGTGGAACTTTACTGTATATCGAGTGAAATATGATGAAGTGAAAACAATCATTATCAAGTTGTTATACCCTTTCATATGTATGTCCGGGTTAACTTCGTCTCACCCATAGACGATGAGAGGCCTCTCTACGATTAATGAGTAACTTTACGTTACCTAGAATGAAGCAACAGGTTTTTCTGTCATCATTAGTGGATTACTAGAGAATGCCATTAACACTTAATCAAGGACTGCCCATTTGTAGGTTAAATATTTTCATCTGGCAGGAACATAACAGTAGTAGGGTCCACTCTTAACATGAATAAAATCAGTTTGCAGCATGAGAAAGACAAAGTTGTCGGCAGAATATTAGGATGGATGGGAAACCTAACTCGCCTGCCATTCTGCGTTCACCCTTGACCCAAGCCAAACGTCTATTACCCTTGAACCATACGTCTACTGTCATCCAGCTTCTGCTGAATTAAAGCTCGTCACTCTAGCACTGCGTTCTACACTTGCTGGGAATGGCGAGGCTTGCAGCGACAAAGCTTGTCACTCCAGCACTGTGTTTACCACTGGCTGGGATTAGCGTGTGGCAAATAAGAAAGTTTTGAGAAGGGCAAGAATCGGAAGAGATTATGAAATGCTTAAGAAGGAGGCAGCCCCTTAGAGCTAAGGGGCTTGAGACCAACTGTTTGCTAGGAAAAGTTGAGGGAACTAAAGCAAGGGGAAGGCAGAGAATGAGGTTTATGGACAGTCTCTTAGATTATGTTAGCGGAGGGTGGAGCATGTTGGACTTGGTCATGATGGCAGAGGAAAGGGATAGATGACTCTCCATGATCGCCGATGTTGCTTGACTGGCACTCCGGTAAAAAAAAAATAATAAAGTAAAGGGATTGGCAAAGCTTGCAATGACGTCTGAAGTTCACCAGATGACGGACCAATTGCTAGGTGGCCCATATATTTACCTTTTTATTTTGTTCGTATGCTACTTCTTCGAACATAATCAGACTATTAAGGCTGGTAATCCTTAAGTACACATACGACTGCCTTAAAAAACAAGTACCCACTTTTGAACTGATTCAGTGACTTTGCAAAGGTGTACAGAAATGTGTGTTTTGAAGTATGAAGAGGATCCATCAACAAATGGCAAAAATATGATTACAAATGGGATAGGTTAGGTTAAATTAGGAAATGTTTGTTGACATTAGCATAAAATTAGTTAGGTCAGCATAGAGTTGGTTAGGTTCCAGTAAATAAGACTGGTTCAAGTTACAAAAATTTATTTTTGGTTTAAATAGATAGGCATTGATGTGGGCAATTTTGTTCAAAAACGGTGTTCTAAGATGGCGTACTTCTGTCTTCGCACACCACAAGATAGCATTTGTTTGTAAACAAACACCTCTCTCTTAACCCCTAAACCGCGGGGATGTTTTTGCTTGACTTGCGTGTCTCGTGGGGATATTCGTTCTCTGACACTCTCTCTAAAAATATTTGCCAAAATCAGTTATCAGTTCTAGAATATTAAAGTTAAATATACCTATGGCACATACCTTCAGCTTTCTCCTGGGATGTTTGTTGAGCCTTCGTCGAGTACCGTAGGACTTGTGGAGACCTCTGAAGTTGGGTAACGAAGTCTCCACTTTACACTTCCCAACAACCCGTAATATGATTACCACAGCCTGATATTATCACTAGAAGCACTATTCTATGATTCTCAAATAGTTTGGAATCCATACTCCAAAAAAAAAAAAAAAAACTGTGAAAGCAATGAAAATTAAGAGCGCGTATGATCTTCCCACTTGCGATCGTTCACCGCTGGTATTCTGTCATTTATTATTCATAAAAACACTCACACTTTATATTTCTATTACTATATAACACTTATATATATCTACAGTCTTTATCCATAAGTTTCCTTCAGTAATAGTAGTTTTTTGTCACTGGCTTTCAATTTCTCTTTCAGTAAAATATGTAGCATTCACTTTCTCGTCCTGTATACTAGCGTTGAGAGTGAATCTGTCACTTTCACTTTCACTCTCATAACTCATAGTATTCATACATGCTAGAGTGAAACTTTCACTTTCATTACTCCTAGTATGTATACTCATATTCTCATATTACTACTCATTTACCTTTCTATTTACATTCTCTATTTTATTTACATTGTTTACATTTCTGTTTTATTTACACTGTGTTATGCACTGTCACTTGCAGTAACTTATAAAACTATTTTCCACTGTTTACTTATATTTACATTCATTGCTTTCACTTGCTGTTTACACATTATTTACACATTATTTACATTTCCACTTGCACACTTTTACTCACCAGAAAGATCGTAGTCACTGTCTGTCATTTTCATTGACAAATTAGCCAGTTCACGTTACACAGTGGTAACTTAACCCTTTACCCCTTTCCACACGAGGTTTAGTAGGGGGTAGAGGTCACAGGGCCCTTTGCATGGAGCTAAAAAGCAGCGGAATTGGACAGGTGCGAATCCGACGTGCTTTCACCCTTGAAAGTCGACAGTAAACTGATTATAGTGTGGTGGCCTGCCTAGGGGGAGTGCAATGCTGCCAATGTCAGCGTGGTGACAGCTGCTAATGTATACGCTATGAAATGATTGGCAGGAAATCTAGACAATACATATTAAATTAGGTAGTTCCAGGTGAATGTAAATATCACTTAGGCTTCTCCCTTCCTTTCTTATATGTATTTTTATTACGAGAAGAGATTATACGGCATATTTCAAGGGGAAATAAACGACGAAAATTAGTGAACGAGTGCACGTGAGGTGTTGTCAGGTGATAATTAGCTAATTCCAGGTGTATGGCACTATCACTTACCTTATTTCTTTTTTGTATATATTATTTGGTATAAGAATAGGGCATAGGGCTTATTTCAATGGATGAAATCAGTGAAAAATTCCAGGGAAGATTTACTTAGCATAGCACGGCCGGCCAGGCAAGAGGAGAGGGTAATGGAGGGGAGGTAGGGAGGGTAGTCAAGAACGGGGAGAAATGGCTAAATTGTCAACAATGGATGGGAGTACAGATGAGATTAAGAGTGCTGACTAGTGTTGGATATTGGCAGTACTGATAGATGGTACAAGCCACCACTTGAAAGCCCTGGCGAATTCAAAATAACACAGAATCACAAAAGTGATGCCTCGCGGTTAAGGGGTTAAATGTTTTTCACCACTTTCGAGAAAAGTAAAAAACACTGAAACTTGAGACGCAATCAGAAAACACTTAAAGACCCCCATGACGAGATTAGGTATGGGAAATGCAGAAGAAAATTGCATAAGAACCATGGTCCTACGTCTGCTTAGGAATTGCCCTAATATTGCTTCAGTTATGCCCATTTTGTGCCATTGGTGTCTTTGATGGATGAAGGAAAATCTTGGAGTTCGATAAATGTGTGTGTGTATATATATATATATATATATATATATATATATATATATATATATATATATATATATACACCTGCTTGTGTGTGTGTGTGTGTGTGTGTGTGTGTGTGTGTGTGTGTGTGTGTGTGTGTCTGTCTCTGTCTATATCTATATCTATATATCTACCTATTTGTATATATAATCTCAAGGCAAAAATCTGTCTCATTATTTTATGGTTATTTTACAATATTATATCAATCGGTGGAAGAATCAAAATGAAGGACAACAGTGATTCTTTGATTTATAAATAATTATATTATTAATATACTTTAATGAAGATTTACTTGATTTTTTTTGCATGAAACATTGATATGCAAATTACAGCTATCTCAATGCCTGACAAAGATGTGCAGAGTTCTAAAAGAAACATATGAAAATACCATTAACTTAACATTCTGCAACAGTTTGAACATTTAAAAAATATATATCACTTTAAATGTATGAATAGATAACTCTGATCATGCAAATGTGCATTGGTTATTGTATTCTTCAAAATAGATGAAGACATAGGCTCAGTTCCCATAATTTGCACCAAGAAAGTCCGAGTCAGCAGTGGCAGCAGCAGCGGAAGTCCAAGTGGGTGAGTGAACGAACAAGGCATAGGGCTCGGACACACTTGCCCCCGAACATGTGATCGACAAGACGAAACAAAGCACCGGGATAGAGCTGCTTCAGTATTCGAGTCTGAAAGTTGGACGGACCCCTGAGCCTCGTTTCCTTCTGACGATCACATGTACTGGGGCAAGTGTGTCTGGGCCCGTATTAGGACCCGGACACACTTGCCCCCGAACATGTGATCGACAAGACGAAATGAAGCACCGGGTTAGAGCTGCTTCAGTATTCAAGTCTGAACGTTGGACGGACCCGTGAGCCTCGTTTCCTCTTGGCGATCACATGTTCAGGGGCAAGTGTGTCCGGGCCCTAACACCTTGAATGTTGGTAAGAGTAGTACCAATAGTTTGTTTTTGCTCATACTAGACAACTGTATTCAGGTTCTGGAGTTTTTCAACCTGGACGTGTTACTTACATCCCACAGTTCAGTTGGATGACCTCACTGCCTGGGGATAGCATAGATGAAATGTTAAGGCCCTCTCCCACTTCGGCGAAAGTGTGGAAGATAAAGTCACGATGTGTCAAAAAATCCTAATCATGGGTATTCGTGATCAAAATCTTTTCCATTCGTGGCATGGCGGCGATTCGTCGCACGAGGTGGAAATTTGTCGTGGGGGGCCACAACATTTTCATGCTGCATGAAAACGTCGTGGCCCTCCACGATTTTGTAAAATTTCGCAGATTAGCCGTCGACAACAAGGAGACACCTCTGCGACGTCGGCGATTACCCGGCGTATAAACCGTGTATGATCGCCAACATCGGCAAGGCGTCGGCGGTGAAAAAAAAACGTTGAGATGTCATACAGTCATACGACGAAGCGTCGGCAATGTATCGGCGATGCATCGGTGAGGTTAATATGGCAGCCTACATAAACCGTAGAATATGTACCGGGTTGTGCGACAGTAATATTTCATCTTATGAATGTCGGTGATATATCGCCGACATTTCGCGGATGAACCTTCGATTAATCGCCTTAAATACGCCGATGACGGCGAGGCACCTGCGATGGCCTCGGCTTTTTGTCTGCGAGGTGCGTGCGATGCATTTGCTGACACATCAACGATACATTGTCGACAGCACGCCACCGTTGTACGTTTATCGCCGTTGAGTTGCCATTAAAAAAAACATTAAAATTTGAATTTAGAATAATGCTTGCACATTATGCCGACATATCAGCGATATGTCGGCTACTAGTTGCCAGTTATATCGTATACTCCGCCGAGGTGTCGGCGTTTTGTCGTACTGGTGTTGCAGGGATTAAGGCCCTCTCCCACTTTGGCGAAAGTGTGGAAGATAAAGTCACGATGTGTCAAAAATCCCTAATCGTGGGTATTCGTGATCAAAATCTTGTCCATTCATGGCATGGCACCGATACGTCGCACGAGGTGGAAATTTGTCGTGGGGGGCCACAACATTTTCATGCTGCATGAAAACGTCGTGGCCCTCCACAGTTTTGTAAAATTTTGCAGATTAGTCGTAAACAACAAGGCGACGCTTCAGCGACGTCGGCGATTATCCGGCGTATAAACCGCGTATGATCGCCGACATCAGCGAGGCGTCGGCGGTGAAAAAAAACGTTGAGATGTCATACGGTCATACGGCGAAGCGTCGGCAATGTATCGGCGATGCATCGGTGAGGTTAATTAGACATAGCCTACGTAAACCGTACGATATGTACCGGGTTGTGCGACAGTAATATTTCATCTTATGAATGTCGGTGATATATCGCCGACATTTCGCGGATGAACCATCGATTAATCGCCTTAAATACGCCGATGACGGTGAGGCACCGGCGATGGCCTCGGCGTTTTGTCTGCGATGTGCGTGCGATGCATTCGCCAACGCATCGACAATGCATTGTCGACAGCACACCGCCGTTGTAATTTTATCGCCGTTGAGTCGCCATAAAAAAAAACGTTAAAATTTGAATTTAGAATAATGCTTGTGCATTACGCCGACATATCAGCGATATGTCGGCTACTAGTCGCCAGTTATATCGTATACTCCGCCGAGGTTTCGGCGTTTTGTTGCACTGGTGTCGCCGGTATTACGCCGACACCACGATTCTTGGTCAGAATCGTCGACACATCACCGACTTCGGCCACGATTTTCATCGTGGCTTCATCGTACCTATTTACGCCGAAGTGGGAGAGGGCCTTTACGCCGACACCACGATTCTTGGTCAGAATCGTCGACACATCACCGACTTCGGCCACGATTTTCATCATGGCTTCATCGTGCCTATTTACGCCGAAGTGGGAGAGGGCCTTAATAACCTACCCGATTTTAATCCTCAGCACTCTATGAGCTCTCAAGTGTCGCCATGTGGAGAACCAAAAATTCAACTTGGCTGTTGGAACTGAACACTGGAGGCAGCAGAGGGTGGAAATGGGTTTCTGTTCGCATCTGGAAAAAGGAGATGTGATTTGGCAAGTTGTTAAACAAATTGTGTGGGAAAAGCACAGAAACAACTCTGGGAAATTATGAGTGTTTCTGGTTTGAGGAAGAGCGCACTTATTGCCTTTCAGATTGACAATGAAAAATAAGGCAAGAGGAAGAGATGGTGAAAAGAGATGTACAGATATGTTTATTGGGGTTGAAATGATGAAGGAAGAATAAAGCTGTTTACTTTTGGGTGCAACAATAAAACGATGTAGTAAAACTTGGAAAGTCGTGGGTTCGGTTGTTAACGATCTGCCTGGTTTTATCCATAATCATCGAACAAGTTAAATGGAAGGAGCACCAAAAGAGTGCAACACCTGTGTCCACAATTGGTACAGTTTGTAAAGTCGGCTCCAAGTTCTTGTCATCCCCTGCCACCCCGCTCTTGCTCATGTGGCAATGGCGCACTACTTGTGTGGGAAGGAGGCTGACAACAGAGATTTTTGTTATAATTTGATACTTTAAATCTACATATTAACATCCGGTTGAGTGACCCACAGAGGATATAATATAATGTAGAATCTCTGTAAGGGTATTTGGTGTTACTTACAGTAAGGGAAGGGAGAGGGGGGATCGGGAATGCTGAAATGAGAATGAAGCAGTGAAACAACTGAACTGGAACTGCAAGGATACGAACACCTTATAGTTTACGGCTAATAAGTCGTTTTGAGATTTTAGGGCCTGGATTTCCCAACAAGCTCCCACTCATCTCCCCCAGGAGGCATGTAGGACAATGGCCGAAGGGAGAGGAGATGATATCAATATTGCCCATAATAACCCAGCTGTAATGTGGGACAGCTCATTCCCTTTCCCCTTCTCCCTTCGTCTCCCACTTACGGTGCTTCGGTACTTCACCACCTCTTTCACCTTCCCGTTCTCTTGACTTTCTCCCCTCCCTTCTCTCCCTTCCCTTAC
Source organism: Coenobita brevimanus (assembly GCF_032717465.1). Taxonomy (NCBI): domain Eukaryota; kingdom Metazoa; phylum Arthropoda; class Malacostraca; order Decapoda; family Coenobitidae; genus Coenobita; species Coenobita brevimanus. The sequence goes on along the minus strand of NC_136957.1, from coordinate 27,879,745 downwards.
CGCGTCCCCTTCATACTCCTACCTATTCCATCCCGCTATCACTTTCTTTTTCAAAGGCAGTATTATAAACTGATGTCAGGACTCCATATTATAATAATACAACTCAGATAGATAGATAGATAGAAGCACCAAGCCAGGGTGTGAGATAGGTAGTGTATCAGCGAGAATCAAGCAAAAGGAAATTAGCTTGCAACTCTTAATGTGAAGGAATGCTGGTCCTGCAGCGGAAGCTGTACATACACACAGACATACAGTGTTCTAGATGTTTCCACGACAGTATAGCACACGTGATACGATACCTGCTAAACGAGAATGTAGCAGAGCTCAGAAAGGATTAAGCCATACAACCGGCAGGTAGTAGGGAGAAGGAGGCTAGCAACAGGGGCGAGAGTGTTGCAGAGAGAGAGAGAGCGAGACAGGGAGGCAGCTAGCAGGACGGTATACTACACTCGTGTGTGAGAGACTTTGTTAATATTTTCAAGACAAACAAAAATAGTCCCATACTAATCTTTACCTCTCCTGTCATTCCATGACAAAAGGGAACGAAGATTACCTACGTGCAAAACTACTCACGTATAACAACCGCTCGTCCACGAGTCTAATATATGTATGACTGATCTATAAAACATTGATGCAAGATGATGATAGGACAGAGGCAACAAATTGCATTTGCCAGCAGATAAATAAAAGGTGCAGAGAAAAATTATTGCACTACAGACTTAGAGGCACTTGCAGTGGTTTTTGCATTACAAAAGTTTCGAGATTTGGTATATGTTTACGAAACACACTTATTCACCGACCATAAATCGTTAGTGGGTATGTTTAAAGAAAAACTCCTCTCTGGGAGGAGAGCAAGATGGAAATGTACAGTCGAAAACTACAATGTACATATTCAATATATACAAGGCAAAATGAATCTAGTAGCCGAAGCATTATCTAGGAACCCGAACACAATTCAGGTCGCGGCATTAGATCTCAAAGGAGACATCCCAAGCCGCGATGAAATCGCAAAAGCACAAAGACTTGATCCAACATGGTCTAAAGTTATATACAGTGTTACAATTATGTATTACTACAATGTTACTACAATATTATGTAACAATTCATACAATGTTACAATTATGTATTACCAAAATGTTACTACAATATTATGTAACAATTCATACAATGTTACAGTTATGTATTACTACAATGGTTCTACAATATTATGTAACAATTCATACAATGTTGCAATTATGTATTACCACAATGTTACTACAGTATTATGTAACAGTTCATACAATGTTACAGTTATATATTACTACAATGTTACTACAATATTATGTAACAATTCATACAATGTTACAATTATGTATTACTACAATGTTACTGCAATATTATGTAACAATTCATACAATGGTACAGTTATGTATTACTACAATGTTACGACAATATTATGTAACAATTCATACAATGTTACAATTATGTATTACTACAATGTTACTACAATATTGTGTAACAATTCATACAACGTTACGATTATGTATTACTACAATGTTACTACAATATTATGTAACAATTCATGCCATGTTACAATTATGTATTACTACAATGTTACTACAATATTACTACAGTGTTACTAGAATTATGTTACACTTGCTACAGTCATGTAACTACAAATGATATGTAACAGTTACAGTACAATTATGTAACAATTCATACAATGTTACTACAATTCTGTATTACCAGAATCATCACACAAGTTAGGTGAAATATTAGGCATTACTAAAGGGATAACTCCATATGTAATGTAATGACCTAGTAGTATTACCAATGCACAATTATATGCATATGTCTGTTATACATACAAATCTTACAATATGTCGTACAATAACCAATTTAATTATATTGGATTTGTTCAATTATGTATACAACCTGTTTAAAATGTAATATTACTGAATCATTGCAATATTAACATGAATATTATATCTGTACAATATTATGATCAATGTTATGTATTAATAGATTAGCATTTGTCAATGATGATTGCTGTCTGAGGACCGCCAGCTCGTGTGACCGAGCGATGTCAGGACTCCATATTATAATAATACAACTCATAGATAGATAGATAGACAGATAGATAGATAGATAGAAGCACCAAGCCAGGGTGTGAGATAGGTAGTGTATCAGCGAGAATCAAGCAAAAGGAAATTAGCTTGCAACTCTTAATGTGAAGGAATGCTGGTCCTGCACCAGAAGCTGTACATACACACAGACATACAGTGTTCTAGATGTTTCCACGACAGTAGAGCACACGTGACACGACACCTGCTAAACGAGAATGTAGCAATCAGAGCTCAGAAAGGGGTAAGCTATACAACCAGCAGGTAGGAGGGAGAAGGAGACTAGCAACAAGGGCGAGAATGTGGCAGAGAGAGATAGAGCGAGACAGGGAGGTATCTAGCGGGACTCTGTACTTCACTCGTGTATGAGAGACTTTGTTAATATTTCCAAGACAAATAAAAATAGTCCCATACTAATCTTTACCTCTCCTGTCATCACATAACAAAAAGGGAACAAAGATTACCTACTTACAAAACCACTCACGTATAACAACCACACGTACACGAGTCTAATATATGTATAACTGTTCTACAAAACACACTACAAGAAGCTACGAAGTTCCTACACTGCAAGCAAAACCACTTACCCTCATAGGGTCCTCTGTGGATCATTCAACCACATTTTAATGTGTCGATTTACTGTATCACAATACGTAGGGCCATTTTCACAGTCGTCCCTAATCTTTTGGGCCCGAACGTGTGTCGGCCTCAAACCAAAAGCACCTTTGGATTTCACAGTAGCTCCAAGTGGCTTTTGGGAGCTTTCTAACATGGGGACGTCTGCCTGCGTTGATGCGGTAATGTTGGTAGCTCTGGGTGGCGAAAGCACTTTCCATATGTAGAGAATATTTAGATTTTGGAATGTAATGAATGTGATGAATAACATGGCTGGAACATCCACTTTACACAGTTCTTACTAATATATTCTGGAGTGAAGATATTCGTAAGAATGCAGCAAAAATAATGAACAGGAAATATCACTGGAATGAAGAGCTAACTAACGGCAACCTCACCACGCTCCTACTTGAAATCGGAATTAAGCTGAATCCTGAAGAATGTTAAGTTTTGTAAAAAAGGCTTAAGTAAAAATAACCATGAAGTAACATGTATAACGTCTATTGAGTGATGGTGTGGTTTATTAACGGATATACTATTAATACATGAACATTTTCTTTTCTAAACGGGGTGTTAGCTATGTCAACATTTACATCGGGCATCAGATATTAGAATTTTCATGAAAATATGCATTAGACAACGATTCTTGTATTTCTTTCAGGTCCGTTTATTGTCGAGCCTCCAACAGTCTGCGAAAGGCTAGTATTCAGATACATAGTAGAAAGTCTCATAAAAATACACAAATATATATATTTTTTCATTACCGGGTGTGTTTTTTACCCCAGAAATATTAATTGGGTATATAATATAGAAATATTAATGAAAATATATTGCATGTAATTATTCTTTTACTTTATTACTTTCGGCACCATCTGTTGGGGAGGCTGCAGGCTCCCCAAGAATGTTCCAGTAATTTGTTCCTGTCGTCCCGAATGCCGTCCCCAACAGAGGCCTCGGAAGGCTGGTTGGGGGCGACAGTGAAAACGAAAACGTGTGTTCGGAGGCGAGTAGTCTGTTGGGGACTGCACTGGGGACGACTGAAAATGGCCCCTAATACGAAAAATCTCTGCTGTCTGCCTCCTACCCAGACGAGTAGTGCTCTGTTGCCACATGAGTGAGACTGGGATGGAAAGGGGTTGCAAGACCCCTGCAGCCGACTGTACATTTAGCTTTGCCTGCTATCTTGACCTTCAGCTGATTACTTTGAAAACTGAATTATCAGATCCGTGTCTGACCCTTAACCCATCCACCAAGTTGGGTCAAAACTGAGTAATAAATGTTTGAATTTACCTTTCTCTGTGACCTTGATCTAATACCTAGTGTTCTCAAAGGCGAATCTCGCCGTATTTGTCTAGCCCTCTATTTTTCCATCAAGTTTGGTCAGGTCTGAATCAAAAATTTTTGAGTTATTGGGTCACAATCTTCTATATTCCTCTGTAGCCTTCACCTTTGACTGTTCTCAAACTCGAATCTATTCATGCACTTCAGCTTTTCTCCAAGTTTGGTCTAAATCTGATATAAGTTCAAGTTGACCTTTTTCTATGACATTGATCTTTCACCTATTGTACTTTAAAACAAAAACCAGCCCACTGGCTAGCCCTCAACCCTTCTATAGAGTCTGCTCGAAGCCACATAAAAACTTTTAGTTATTTGGTTCTCACATAGACTCGGGCTGATCTTTGACCTTGCCGTATGACCTTCACCGTTGACTGTTCAAAAAAAAAAAAAAAAAAAAAAAACGAATCACTTCGTCCTTCTCTCACCATCAAACCCATCTTGTCCTGTGACCTTGACCTTTACCTTTTTGTTCTTGAAAACAGTAGATCAAGCCTTTTGTTGGCCGTTAACAGTTCCACAGGATATGTTTAATACAAGATCAAAATTGTTCTCGTGATTCTATTCACCCACCCCCCTCCACACCCACACATGCACACGCACACGCACGCGCACGCACACACGCACGCATGCACTCACGCACGCACGCACGTACGCACGCACGCACACACGCGCTCGAGCAAAATAATAAATCTACAAACGCACACAACAAAAGAAAAGGTACACCCACCGCGGTATCGAGAGCGAAACAGTTAAAATGATGTAGGGAAGTGTAAGATATGGAACATTTTTTTTTTTTTATAACAGAACAGAGGAAGGAAAAATAATTGACCAAAAAAATAATCCATACACCAGATTACTGGTGTCCTCCATTCATAAAATATCTGTAACAGTTGGACTTGAACTGCTGTAGGTTGAAGTTTGGAGGGAAACAACTCTGGGGAAGCGAGTTTCAGAGGGATGCAGTTAGCAATTTGCTGACCAAGTCGCCAATAATGTAACAGGTTATTGATGTCGGAGAATAACTAATACAGTGGTAATCCTCCTGAACACTGTGGGAAAACGAAAGGTTGGTGGCTTCTGAATTAGCGCGGTATTTGTCCTTAGAAGTGACCGTGAAAGCTGAAGCAAGAGTGTGGAGAAAAATTATGATGGAGAAGAGAAAATAAAGAAATAAAGAGTAGTGAATAACACCTTCCTGGCCTTACTTTCAAATTGCTTGCAAAACATGCAACTAAGAAACTGAATAGTCTAATAATTTAATATTGGAACAAATAACCTAGCCCAGTAAAATGTGAAAGACATTTTTACTGATGAAATAACTATGCATGGACACAAACTGTGAGCCCCTTCTATTATGAAAAAAAAAAAAGAAGATAAATACGTCTGATGAATGGTGCGGTTTTTGCCTTCGGATTGCTTATGGAAAAAAAGGGAGTGCAAGAGAAAGACAGAAGATAAGTGTTTGTGAAGTCTGAGTGAATTAATGAATGATAATATAGCAGTTTGTGTAGTTTTCAATGAAACTATGTATGGTATGATAAGTAAGAGTCATTAGGTTTAATTATATTTTGAAGGTAAAATGGAGAACCTCTAGGAGATTTGGGAGATCATTTGACTGAGTATTTTTCCTGTATTTTTTCCTTACAAACATCAAGAAATCTTAAGCAAAAGTTGAAAATGGATAAAAAGTAAAAAGATTGTTGGTCCAGTATCCTAAAATGTTACAGGTACAGTAAATATAAACAAAATGGAAAGAGACGAAGGCTAAGAAATTGGATAAATAAAGCTTGGTGTTTTCTGATGTAGGACGGCAAAATTCAAACAAAATGCTGGTTTCCTTTGTAAGCATACGCATGGTTTTACCGCCAAAGTGGTCACGAAAACTCAACACGAGAAGGGAAAGAGAAGGTGCACAAGAAGAATAAATTCATCTGCCCATTGTAATGTGAATGATCTGCCACCACTATTACTGTTGTTGCTACTACTACTACTACTAATGATAATAATCCATCCATCCATCCATCATCCTATCCTACGTTGTCCCATGAGGAGCGTAGGAGCCCGGGGCTAGGCAAGTTGGTCATGACATTTAAGATGAGAGTGACCAGCCTCACTCATCTCTGAGTGGCATTACGTGAGTATTAAACCTCAACCATCCCTTGGATATAAACCTTCACCTGCTCAATCCGATTGGAGTACCTTAATTACCCACAAAACCATCAAGCGCAAAAAATTGGTTACATGATTACCACCCAGCGTAGTAAATGGTTTCCTGGTGTACGGGAAACCATTTGGCTTGTCAGTCAGTGTAGAGTCACCCATAGGCAGAACGAAGAGGAATGAATGAAGGAAAGGAAGACAGAAGAGGGAGTGTAAAGTCACCCGTAGGCAGAAGGACGAGAAAAGAAAGAAGGAAAGAAAAACAGAGGAGGATGGAAGGAAAGAAGGATGGAGGAGAGGAAAGGGCAGACACCTGAGAGCAGCACTGCATCAAGTGAGTGGATGGTGAGCGCCCCACATACCACAATGATAATAGTAGTAGTAGTAGTAGTAGTAGTAATAGTAGTTGTAGTAGTAGTAGTAGTAGTAGTGGTAGTAGTAGTAGTAATAATAATAATAATAATAATAATAATAATAATAATGCGGCGGCGACGACTGTTAATAATAATAATAATAATAATAATTGGTCAAAAAATGCTTTCTAGATTGTTTGAATATTCATGATATCCTCACACTGGTAGCGAAAACTCAAGCCACAATCGGAGAGAAAACATAAAGGGAAAAATATGTCGTCCACATCATATCATTAATGCATGTATGAAAGGAATTTATTAGTGCGTGAGGAGAGATAAGCGGGGGCGAAATGAAGGGCATTATTTGCAGGCTAATGCAATGGAAGAAAACAAAAACCATGATGAGTTTGAACTTTGTTGGTAGTAGTATTAGTAGAGTAACCTTGGTCTGGCTGGCCGAGCAGACCCATCAACCACAGGCAAACAATCACCCGTGTGGGGCCATCCGGTGCAGTAATCTAATGTTTTCTTGCAGTGGACAGAACCTCTCCAGTGCAAGCCGCGAGGAGGAGTCTCGAGATTTGATTCCTGAAAGGACGCCGCATTTGTGTCTCTTCAAACAATTAAAAGAATGGGGTCCATATCACCCCGCTTTTTTGGGTATATGGTTACCATCCTGCATTGTAAATAGCTTCCTGGGTCAAAGGAGCCCATTAGCATTGTCAGTCAGTGTAGAGATGCAGAAAAATGAAGTAGGTAACACTACATCAAGGAGTGGATGGTCGCCACCAGTTAACGAAATGGCGCTGTTGATAGAGTGTGTGTGCGGGGGGGGGGGGGGCTGGGGGAAATGGTGGTGGTGGTGTGTGTGTGTGGGGGCTTCGTGTGTGTGAGGGATGTGGGTGTGCGTGTGCGTGTGTTCATGCGTGTACATCCGTGTATGTCTGCCCGCCCTACTTGATCATAAATACTGACGAAAGAGACCCTGGTGAAAGGATGGGATGATATTGCTCGTTTTGATTTAGCTACACACTATACCAGTACAGCATAATATCTGAAGTTTTTTTTTTTTTTTCTATGCGAGGAAGAAGGAACCAAAGGTCATGAGCCCGCAATAACAGTTTCCTCCAAGAGAAAAACAAAATACAATAGAGAGCCAAATTCAGGATCCGATCATTTCGAGATGCCTGGACACACTGCGTTTGAAAGACTGGAGATCATAGGCAGCAAGAAATACAGACAGAGGGAGACAGTTCCAGAGTTGACCTGTTGCATAAATGAAAGACTGGGAGTAACGGTTAACTTTTGCATTAGAGAGTTGGACAGAAAAGGGATGGGAGTTTGCTGCTAGACGGGTGCAATGCGCACGTCGTAGAGGTGGAGGAATGCATGCAGACAGTTCAGAGGACCAGTGACCATTAAAGTAGAGATAGAAAAGAGATAAAGATGCAACAGTGCAGCGAAGAGACAGAGGTTGAAGGGAGTCAATAAGAGGAGGAGAGTTAATGAGACGAAAAGTCTTTGACCACCCTATTAAGAAGAGCTGTATGTGGGGAGCCTCCCCACACATGAAAGTTGTACTCCACACAGGGGCGGATAAAATCCCTGAACAAAGTCAACAATTGTGCAGGGGTAAAGAAAGAACGGAGTCGACTTAGCACACCCAATCTCTTGGAAGCAGATTTTACAAGAGATGTAATATGATCTTTCCAAGATAAGTCCCGAGTAAATAAAACCCCAAGCATGTTCAAGGATGATGCAGGATTAAGCTGAATATTATTAAACATTAGTGGGTATACCTGTGGAAGATTTTGTTGGGTTGATAGGTGTAAGAACTGAGTCTTAGATGCATTAAAAACAACCAGATTATTTTTACCCCAGTCAGAGATACGAGCCAAGTCAGACATTAGGTGTGCCATAACCTCATCCCTGGTTTGTTAAAGTAACTGATGAGATGGGCGTTGCGGGAACTGAATGGAAAGGTGAAGGGTGGAGTCATCAGCATATGAGTGGATAGGGTTAGATGTACAGCTTAGAAGGTCACTGATGAATAAAAGGAAGAGAGTTGGTGATAGGACAGAGCCCTGAGGAACACCACTGTTGATAGATCTAGGAGAAGAATGATGGCCGTCTACAACAGCGGCTATAGAATGACCAGAAAGGAAGCTAGCGATGAAGGCACAGATAGAAGAATAGAAACCGTAAGAGGGCAGTTTGGAAATTAAAGATTTATGCCAGACTCGATCGAAAGCCTTTGAGATGTTAAGTGCAATGGCAAAGCTTTCGCCAAAGTCCCGAAAGGAGGATGACCAGGAGTCTGAAAGGTAGGTGAGAAGATCGCCAGTGGAGCGTCCCTGACGGAACCCGTACTGACGATCAGAAAGAAGGTTGTGATAGGAAAGATGCCTTAAAATTTTTCTATTGAGAATTGACTCGAAAACTTTTGAAATACAGGACGTTAAAGCAATTGGACGATAGTTATAGGGTTGGGAGTGGTTACCCTTCTTTGGAACTGGCTGAATGAGAGCAAACTTCCAGCAAGAAGGAAAGGTACAAGTTGACAGACAAAGGCGAAAGAGTTTGCCTAGGCAGGGTGTAATCACAGACGCACAGTTCTTGAGAACAACAGGAGGGACTCCATCAGGCCCATATGCCTTGTTAGTATTGAGGCCAGTAATGGCAGAAAATACATCAGCTGAAGAAATTTTAATGTCAGCTATGAGGAAGTCAGAGAGGTGAAGTGAACATTTAAAAGCTGTGAATTTATGAACCATGATATGATTTGATCTAAGGAATCATAACGAAAACTTAATAAACAGAAAGTGAAAGGAAGCAGGAGAGAGAGAAAAAAAAAGAAAAAAAAATGGATAGACTGACTACAGTTGTGAATGAAGTGTAATGGAAAACCACAAATCCAGAGAATATACAGTACTGTTGATTTACTGAGAGAGAGAGAGAGAGAGAGAGAGAGAGAGAGAGAGAGAGAGAGAGAGAGAGAGAGAGAGAGAGAGAGAGAGACTACTGTTTAATGCAAGGAAGAAGGAACGAAAAGCCAGAAGCTCACAAGACTGTTCCCTAAATGAAAAAAAAAAAAAAAAAACTGATCTGAATTTAAGAATCGTTCATTTTGAGACGCCCGAGATGCCGGGATACACTGTGTTTGAAAGACTGCAGGCCATAGACAGTCGGAAATACAGACAGAGAAAGACAATTCCAGAGTTAACTGTTGCATACTAGAAGGGCTATGAGTAACGGTTTACTATTGCATTAAAGAGTTGGGCAGAAAAGGGATGGAAGTTTGTTCTAGACAGACGCTACGTGCCCGCCGTACTTGTGGAGGGTTTCAAGCAGAAAGTTCAGAGGAGCAGTTACCACTGAATTAGCAACAGAAAAGAGATAAAGATGCAACAGTGTGGCAGAGAGATTCAGGTTCAAAGGAGCTAGTAGGAGGAGGAGGAGAGCTAATGAGACATTTTACCTTCGACTCCACCTTGTTGAAAAAAGCAGTTTGTGGGGAGCCTTCCCACACATGTGAGTAGTACTCTACACCGGGGCGAATAAAACCTATATATAAAGTCAACAACTGCACCAGGGTAAAGAAAACACAGAGTCGGCTTAGCCCTCTGAATCTCTTGGAAGCAGATTTTACAAGAGAGGTAATAGTATCTTTCCAAAATAATTTCTGAGAGAATGAAACCCCAAGTCTGTTAAAAAACGATGCAGGATTGAGTTGGGCATTGCTAAATATTAGAGGATAATCCTGAGGAAGATTATGATGAACTGAAAGATGTATGAACTGAGTTTTTGGTGCATTAAAAACAGCAAAATTACTTTTGCCCCAATTAGATATATGAGCCAAGTCAGGTATTATCTGTGCCATAGCCTCATCATTTGTTTGTTGAAATAATTGCTGAGATGGACATTGTGAAAAGCAAATGGAAAGGTGAAGGATGGAGTTATCAGCTTATGAGTGGATAGGGTCAGATGTTCAGCTTTAGAAAATCATTGATGAATGGAAGGAAGAGAGTTGGTGCTAGGACAGACCCCCTGAGGAAGACTACTAGGAGATGAGCAGTGGCCGTCTACAACAGCGACTATAGAATGACCAGAAAGGAAGCTAGAGATGAAGGCACAGATAGAAGGATTGAAACAATGAGAGACCTTTTTGGAAATTAAAGAATTTTTGTGTGAAGTGCAATGGCAAAGCTTTCACCAAAGTCCCGAAAGGAACATTACCAGGAGTCTGAAACAAGGGTGAGAAGATCATCAGTGGGGCACCCCTGATAGAAACCATACTGACGATCACAAAGAAACTTGTGGTGGGAATGATGCATTAAAATATTTATGTTAAAAATAGATATAAAAACTCTCAAGATACAGGATGTTAGAGGGCTGGGAATGGTCACCCTTCTTTGGGTCAGCAAGGAGGAATAGTACAAGTTGACAGATGATGGCAAAAGAGTTTACCTAGGCAGCGTGAACACTTGAGGGCAACAGGAGACACCCCATCAGGCCCATATGCCTTGTTGGTATCGAGGCCAATAATGCCAGAAAATAAATCAATGAAAGAAATTTTAATGTCAGCCATGAGGAAGTCAGGAGGGGGAATAATGAAGGAACAGCACTGGAATCATCTAAAGTGAAATTGGAGAAGTTCTGAGTGGAGAGTTCTGCTTTATCAGTCGAAGATGCAGCTACAGAGTCATTACAGCAGCAAAGAAGAGGGATGGATGAGGAGGTAAAGTTGTTAGGCAAGGTGACAGAAAGAGTGGGAAAAATTTGAGTTGGAGACTTCAGAGCATATAGTACGAATGAAATTATTCTAAGCAGAGCGAGGAATTGACTTGGTACCCTTCCAGGCAGAACATAAAAGATGTGAATTCAGGAGTGGGTTGGCTCTGGTACCTTTTGTAGGCCCTCTCCTTGTTGTGGACAACACGAGAATAAGTGTGATTAAACCAGGCTTTTCTCCATTATTCATAGACTATGAGAAAGGAATGTATGAATCCGTGCCAAAGAAAATAACCCCCATAACACACAAAGCACACTCGGATGGCTCTCGGCCATGGAAGCAAAAATCATTCCAGGAAAAATCAAAGAAGTACTGCATGAGGGCCTCCCAATCAGCAGCTCCAAAGTGTCAAAGCTGCTGCTTCTTGGGATTGTTCAGGGCCTTATGGGAACGACAGGATAGGTTAACTCCTACAGACCGGGGGTTTTCCGATGTTGCACACTCCTTCCTAAGGGGGATATCTGTGACAGAAAAAAATACCCTTCGAACCCTAATATCTGCCAAACTATAACAGCTAGAGAAAAAACTAAAGATACATAAAACTTACCAACTCTTCCTCTTTCAGATGAAAGTATCCCCACGTCTCCAGGTGGTCTCGTCGATGAGTAAGGATAAGTTAAAGTTCAAAGGGTGGCGGGAAGACAATTGCGGTTATACATGTCAACCAGCGTTGCTCCACACCCATAATCGTGACGGCTGTACATGTCAGCCAGCAGTTAGGGGTTAAGGTGATAAGGCTGTGATTAGAGGAGCCCAGCAGAGAAGAAAACTTAACAACATAAACAGAAAGATTAGTTGTAAGGACGATGTCAGATATGTTAGAAGTGTACCATAGGTGGTCAGAGATATGGGTAGAGCTCTGTACAAGCTGCTCTAAGTCATTAAGGAGAGAGAAAAGATGTAGGCATGTTCACCAGGTGGATCAGTGATAGGATAGAAGAGCCAAAAGTGGTCTTGAATATTAATATCACTCAGAGTGGAGATTTCTGAGAAAGGAAGAAACTGATAAGATGTTCCATCTCAGAAGAAAGATAGTCAAATAATTTTTCATGGTAGCATTAGAGGATATGGAAATAGCACAGATATAGTCAGAGAATGACAGAATAGCTTGTGCCAGTGAATAAAGAATTCAAAAGATTCAAATTCAGTGATATGAGAGCAAGATATGTTGTTGGGGACATATACACAACAACCATCTTTGGCCTTGAAATGAGTATAGAGAAAGTAGGAGGATACAGAGAAAGGTTTGCTATCAGTCGCCTGAGACAGTTGTGTCTCTGTGAGGAAGAGAAGATGACGTTTACAGGAGTAGAGGTGGTGTTAAACAGAGAGAAAATTAGAGAAAATGCTGCTAATGTTGGAGAAATAAAGAAGTTAGTCAGACAGTGGTTCCAGGCATCTCGCTTGATCACCACTGGGAGATGGGCGGATAGTGGGGACTGTTTTGGCCTCCACCCCCTGGGAACACGGAGGCTTGGTGTCGAGATGTCATTCTTTAAAGATATTTTTTGTGTAATGTGTTGACAGTTAGAGGAACGTGTAACGCAAAGCATGCTGGCCTACCCTCTGTGTTACTGAAACACTGAAAGAGTTCAAGAAGGGGTGATGGTCAGAAGTTAGTCCTGAGGACTGATGAAACGGGAATTCCAGCTCTCCCTGTCATCAGATTTCCATCCACCTTAGGAATATCGCCCTGTTCGACTGGTTCTACAGTCTACTCTTTTCTCATTATTTGCTACCAGCTCTACCAGGATGTTAAGAGAAAAAATGAAAATGAGAACCATGATTATATTGAACACAATTAGAGGAAAGCTGTCAAAATCATTAAATGAACTGCTATATAAAAAAAAAAAATCGCAATTTTATTTCCAGAAGCATGAAGGAATAAAAGTGAAGAGGCAGGGAAAAAGAGGAAAGGAAGGAAGAGGGAGAGAAGTAGGAAATAATTTGTTAGTCTACTATAATGTTAAGGATTTTTTGTATAAATAAGGAAAGGGAAGAAGAAAGAGTAAGGTCCTAAAAATTGGTACGTTGGTTTCTTGAAACGTGCATAACAAACTTCATGTGGAAGGCATACGTGTAGTAAGTGAGGGTTTGCATGGCCGTGTCCTTTCATTGTTGTCTTAATCTTAAACTATCCAAAGACTGGGCTAAACAGGAGCAATACTACTTACGGACCTGGTACCTTATAGTTTCAACCCTGGTCCCCAAACACAACAGTTATTCTTCAGACTGACCCTCAACATTTTAACAGATTGATTAAAATCGATCAAAACAGCTTGGGATATACTGTGAATGCACACACACACACACACACACACACACGCGAAAGTGAACAACGAGAGAGAGAGAGAGAGAGAGGATGTCACATCACTTCACTCTGCACTAGCCACTGTTGGCTGCAACTGGCTGCACCCAGTAGTATCTTTATATGAGTCAACCTCTGTCATACTGTAGGCTAAATTATGTAATGTTCTAATATAGCAGAGCACAAGTGCTCGTGGGCCCTTTGGGCCCCTTGCACTTACTCCTGCGGAGAGCTCTCGTGTTTATGTGCTGTTCTGGTGTAACGTTGTCACCTGGATTTTTTGCAGCTAAACCAATTGATCATGTTATTTGCAGCTTCGGGAATGGAACCCAAGTTGTCCGAATGCAAGTGTGAAATACTCTAGTTGTACCTGTGGGCAAAGAATTCTACGGAGATCCTATGCCGAGCGCAGGAGCAGCTTTTTTTGGTGAAAATGTGATCGCTCATTAAATATAGTAAAAGTTTTTCAATTGTGATGGGACCAAGTTTTTACACATCAACGAATTTTTGCAATTTCTGGGCCAATTTTGGTGCGATTTGAATATGTAGTTTCGGCTGCCCAAAACACACACACACACACACACACACACACTATGGTGGTACAAATCTAAACTGGTAGCTAGGGTGCGGCGCGACCCTCTGTACATTGTTGCTATGTTTCCCAAACCCGCGATGTGAAATGGCTGTTATATATGTAAAAGGCATCATAAATAAGATAAACACATATGCATACCATGTTAACGTATGTATTATAATATATGAAAGAACAGTAAACTTATTATGCATGAAATATTTATACGGCAATAGAGACACGTGTCATAAATATTCTACAGTGTTGCTAAAAAAAAGAATGTAGTCACTTTTATTGGCTTTTACCGTATTTCTGGGGTGGGTAATAATGCCACAATTATGATTATAAGATAATGTGCAGGAATATAAGTAAAAATATGCCAGTTTCTTAGTAAAAGAAAAAATAATACATTAAACCCTCGTGAGGGGCAACACTCACACAGACCCAGATAACCCGGCCAGAGCTTCCTTGTGTCACTTTTCTTTGTGTCCTTACCTCCTGGGTAAGGTGTGGAAATAAAGTCAAATTTACAATATGTACCATATAATGTAAAAGAAAATAACCAAAATATATCCTAAAACACCATAGATGAGAGAGAGAGAGAGAGAGAGAGAGAGAGAGAGAGAGAGAGAGAGAGAGAGAGAGAGAGAGAGAGAGAGAAGGGGGTGGAGGCCAGGGGAGGTGTTGAGGGAGAGATGGAGAAAGGGAGGGAAGGAAGGAGGGAGAGAGTGATTGAATGAAAACAAATCATGGCGCCGCACCAGCGAGGTCATCTGGCAACAAATGTAAAACAATTATAAATATTTTAAATGTAATTAGATATAATAATAAAATAAAGAAATGAAAGCATAGGTTTAGAAGTCACTCATAAAAGAAACAAAATTTCCCAGGGTGACGCACATCTCCCCCAGGAAAGAGAAAGAGAGAGGGTGTGGGGGCATCACTCGTATGGAAAACGTGGCAACACTGTACAGAGCTTCGTGCCCCACCTAGCCACCAATTTAGATTTGTCCTACCATAGTGCTATAGTATATTAGAAGTGTAAACAAAAGTGTTGTCCAAATAAAAGAGTACATCCACGTCACTGCAAGGAATTCGCTGATACAACGCATCATCAGCTGTGTGTCGTCATTATTACCAAGCGGGTAGCAGGGAGATGCAAACGCTAAGTTAAAGTTATCTTTCTAGGTAAGAATTACCTTTCCGCAAGATGAGCACCATCTGTAGTAAAGTGAATATGGAAGGAGTTGAGAGAAGGGATAAAGGCAGAAAACAGGATGATGATCTCTACCCAGACGTGGTTGAAATGGAAACATATAATAAATTAGCAGAGAAAGTGAATAAACCGGAGGAAACTTTTCAGAGGGAAATATATGAAAATAAGAATGAATTATGCAGAAGGGAAGAAAATGAAACATTAGTAAAGGAATTAACCAAGAGAGACACAACAATAGATGGGCTGTCAGTTGAGATAGTTTCACTGAGAAAGATGCCTAGGGAAATGGCGATACAGATGTCAACCATGAGAGTATTAAGGTGGAATTAAAAAATTATAGAGACAATTAGGCAAACAAGCAGTCTGTTACACCAAAGCAGTGATATTGAGGAGAAGAAAACCCAGGTGAAAGAAATGATGTGAAAATTCACAGATGAACTACAAGCTATGTATGCTGAAATGGTGAAAGTAGAGAAAGATTTAGAATCAAAAGTCGAAGAAAAAAACATTAGAAAGGAAGAGAAAGAAATCATTAAAAACAACCCAAAACTGGTCAGAGATTCACCAGGTATCAACAAATCTATAATAATCACTGGTATTGATGAAGAAAGAAATAAGAAACAGAATCTCGAGAGAAAAAAAAAGATGGTAAATATAATGATCAGATCTTTATAGTTAGGCATTTGATGCAGCAAGTTAATGAAATGAGAGTACCGTTAAGTCTTTGTTTTGTTGATTTTGAAAAGGCTTTTGATAGTGTTTCGAGAGAGTCTATGGGGAAGATCATGAGACATTATGGAATACCAGAGGAGTTTGTGAGGGTCATTATGAACATGCATGAGGACACATTTTGTAAAGTGATGGTTGATGGTTGTCTGAGTGATTCGTTTGAAGTCAAGTCCGGAGTAATTCAAGGTGGTGTTCTATCGCCTTTACTATTTATATTGGTCATTGATTACATTATGAAACGTGTTGGAACAGAAACCGGTGCAGGTATACTTTGGGGAGAGAACAGGAAACTTTTGGATTTAGATTATGCAGATGATATAGTTTTGATTTGTGATGGGCCAGAAGAGATGCAGAGAGTGTTGGACTGTTTGGTGAGTGAAGGTCGCAAGGTGGGTTTGGTTATTAATTGTGGAAAAACTGAAATAATCAATATGAATATGGAAAATGCGCAGGAATATGTAATTGGAGGTATGGTTGTAAAGCAAGTTGATAGGTTTAAATATTTAGGTACTTATTTAGCCAAGGATGGTTCCTTGAACTTTGAATTCGAGGAAAGGTTAAAGAAGGCTAATCAGGCAATGGGAATGCTTAAAAATATTTGGAATAATAACAATTTCTCTGTGCATACAAAAATCAAACTTTATAAGGTAATGGTTAGGAGCATCTTAATTTATGGACACGAGTCTTGGTACAGCACAGTGACTATGGAAAATAAATTCTTGGTGTTTGAAAATAAAGCACTTAGAAGAATATTAGGAGTTAAGTGGTGGGAAAGGATACCAAATAGTAGAATTAGAGAAATAACGGGAGTGCAGCCGATCGATGAATATGTTAGATTCTCACGATGGAAGTGGCTAGGACATGTGTATAGGAGGCAGGGAATAGTACGAGGTACACCAGGGTGGGTGGCACGTGGTAGGAGAGGTAGAGGAAGGCCAAAAGAGACGTGGGTGAGGACAATGAGACGGGAAGCTGGAGATGAGTGTTGGGGAGATCTTGAGGAGTTAGCACAAGATAGGATGTGGTGGTGTGAGTTCATCGAGGCCCTATGCATCCCCGAGGGTGCCACAGGAAATGATTGATTGATTGAAATATAATGAACATATTCAAGGAAGTATCAGCTGATATCTGTGATAAAGATATAGAGGAACACAAAAGATTGGGGAAATATGAGAGAAATAAGTCAAGGCGACTGAAAGTAACCTTCCAAAGTGTGAACACTGTGGAGGAAATACTAAGAAATGCAAACAAACTCATGGAAAAAGAAAAAAATTTAAAAAGTACAGGTATGGATAGAAAGATGCCTAACTCAAGAAGAATTGGGAATACTGAAGAAGAGGAATGAAGCTAAAACAAAAAATGAGGAAGGATAAGAAAAAGAGAGGAGGGAAAATGAGTTTACTGTAGAGTACAAGATATAAATGCTTTATATATAGAAAATTCTGTGAATTTCACGAAACAGGAGTCCAAAGTTATATCCCTTAGCACAATGAAACAGAAAATAAGATAAAGAAGTGGTTCAACACGGAATTAAAGAATCAGAAGAGAAAAGAGACTTGCTGCGAAATAGTTACAGAAGACACAATAGTGAGAGGGCATATAACAACTATAAACAGGCAAGAAATGATTATACAAGGATAAGGAGAAAAGCTCAAAGACAGTTTGAGGAAGATATTATAAATATAAGTAGTGATGAGCGGAAAATTGTTTCCAACTACATCTGAAGTAAAACCAAAGTTCAAGATAAAATACAGTCCATCATGGATGAGATGATAACCTATATCCAAGAAAAAGATATTTGCAAAGTTCTTATCAAGAATTTCCAATCAGTTTTTACAGAAGAAAGTAATGTTGAGAGGGATGATAGGGAAAATGCATGGCCACCCATATGAGCAGATATACGAGTATCGGAACAAGAGGTACAGGAAGAGATGAGTAAAGTAGACAAAGGAAAAGCAAATGGTCCTAACGAAGTTTCAGGTTGGGTGCTGCACGAATGTGCAGAAGAGTTAAGCAGGCCATTATATTTATTATTCAAGGAATCCTTAAGTCAAGGTAAACTACTTGATATTTGGAAGAAAACAAACATTGTTCCTGTATTCAAGAAAGGAAATGGACAGAATCCCCTCAGCTATAGACCAATATCCCTGACCAGTGTTGTAAGCAAGGTGCTAGAAAGGCTAATACGAAAAATTGGGGTAAACCATTTGGAAAGATACAATATAATGACAGAAAGACAGCTCGGTTTTAGAAATGGAAAATCATGTTTCAGATCTATTAAGCTACTATGATAGAGTTGCAGAAACACTACAGAAAAGAAAAGAGAAAAATGGGAGGACAGTATTTATTTAGATTTTAAGAAAGCATTTGATAGAGTACTGCACAAAAGACTTTTATGGAAACTGTACCAAGAAGGAGGAATTTTAGGTATTCTACTTTGTTGGATGCAGGATTATCTCATAAAAAGGGAAATGAGAACAGTACTATCGGGAAATTATTCATCATGGAGGGAAGTGACTAGCAGAGTTCCAGAGGATTCATTGCTGGCACCAGTTATGTTATAAGTATATATAAATGATATAGACCGGAATATTCGAAATGGAAGCTGTTTAAATATGTTTGCTGATGATGCAAAAGTACAAAGGAGAATTACAAACACAAACTCTTGCAGAGAGCTACAAGAAGAATTAAATAAGCTTCATGAAGGAAGCAATAGATGGCAAATGGAATTCAGTGTGGATAAATGCCATGTAATTAAATTTTGTAAAAGTGGAAAAACAAAACAGATTCGGATTATAAACTATGAAGTTCAACTCTACATACATCAGAAAAAGAGAAGGATCTAGGAGAGATTATCAATAACTGACTATTACCGGCTGACCACATAAATGAGAAAGTACGAAACATGCATACAGTGCTTGCTAATATAAGAATAGTAGTCACATATATAAATGACGATATGCTGAGAAAGATAATAACATCATTTATCAGACTAACCCTGAAATATCCAACAGTGATGTGGAATCCTCATCTCGAAAAACACAGAGACAAGATTGAAAAAGTACAAAGGACCACTACAAGATGTGTACCGAGCTTAAAGGATCCAAAATATGAAGAAAGACTAGAAAAACTGAACCTACCAACATTACAAGAAAGAAGGAAAAGAGGAGACATGATTACGCTATATAAATGCATCTCAGGGAAAGAGAAAATAGACAACGGATATATAACCTATGGGGAGGCATCAGCAAGAGGACACTGCAAAAAACTGCATAAAAAGAAAGGTGACAAAGACCTACGGAAATTCAGTTTCCCAAATAAGGCAACTGATCAATGAAGTGCACCACCAAATGAAATAGTGTGTGTCAAAACTATTCTGAAATTTAAGGATATGTTTGATAAATTTGGTTTAATACAGGGGCCACTACGATCTTGACTTCTTCCTATAAAGATTAAATTAGGTAAGAACAATTAGATAAGAACACACACACACACACACACACACACACACACACACACACACACACACACACACACACACACACACACACACACACACACACACACACACACAACTCCCGTTTAAAACGTCATGCCCGCCTTGATTGCAGTACGTGGCAAGAACAATGGGAGAAGTGAGTCAAAGGGACACAAAACTGCCTGTATCGTATGCTTCAATAGAAGACTGCAAAAACCACGAGGAAAATGTACGGTATTAATCTTTTGGTTTATGGTGTAGGTTTTGGACGTTGTGATCCCGAAATGGCCATGGAGACTGAAAGGCAAAAGATGAGAAAGAACGAGGAGGGCGTGGAGAAAGAGGTGAGATATTTGGGAAGGATTTGTCATACGCTCATGCTTTTCAGTTAATACTTTAATAAAAAGTAAGAAAGTACACTTTGAGATTGTTGGATATTTTCTTGGCGTTTTACATCGTTTTGTTACCAAAATGACCACAAAACCTGAGTCAGAGGAAGAGGAAAGGATATTGAAAAAGACACTGGAAAGCATCATTGTTTATTTACTTAATATTTTGCAACATCATGCTCACAGAAGCACAACAATCCTCCTGCATGAGAGAGATGACGGAAAAAAAAGTACAAATACCGTAACACGTAAATGTAATGGTGGGCAGTAAAAGCCATGGGGGAATTATGGATAGGGAGTAAGGATTTACATGGTTTTATCGCCAGAGTCGCCAAGAGATCCATGAGGCAAAAGGAAGATGAGGAAGGAAATGAAATGGAGGATGTGAAAAGAAAAACGAAACAAAAGGCATTGAAAATATGAATTTCTTTATAAATATGGAGTGAAAACGGATGCGAAAGAAAAGATAACGCAGATACTTGCGTGGTTTTACTTCTAAATTTAACTATGCAAAATAGGAAGCAGGACATGAAAGGGAAAGAGTAGCATGAGAAGGAAAATAGAGGAGGTACATAATACAGTAAAAAGAATAGTGTAGGCATTTCACATAGAGACCGATAACTGCAAAAGATATTGAAAACGACTATGCACATTCTCATGTTTTGCCTGGTTTTATACCCAGAAAAAAGGAAATATGAAAAGCGGAACTGGAGGAGAAAACGAAAGAAGAGGGACAAGAGCAGGGGGAAGATTATGACGAAAATGACAATAAGAAACGAAATGAAACAATATTGTTAGTTTTTGTTCAAGTAGGTGTGAAAACAGAAAAACTGTGTAAATTTATAAATAGAGTGCATAGGAGATTTCAAACTTATGAAAAAAAAATGAAGGGGGATGGCAATGTACAAGAAGAAGAGGAAGAATGAACAGCAAAGAGTAGGAGAAAAGGTGAATCAGAGGGAGAGGATTTGTTTGAAAGCATGGTTGTAGAAGAGAGATAAAGAGGTGCTAGAGAAGAACTAGAGGTAGATAGGTATAAGGGGGAGGAGGTGGAGGAGGAGGAGGAGGAGAACAGAGGTGAGAGAGGAGAAAGAGATTTGTGAGCCTCAAGTTTTAATGGAAGTGCTAAAAGTTCCAGCAATTTTGACTGGAGTTCTGGTGGCTGCTGTTAAAAAGTGAGGAGACTTAATCAGAGCAGAGTATTGCGTGTTTTGCGGAACTTTTAAGGAATTGTAGGAGGAGGAGAGAAATGGAAGAAGGCTTGAATAGTGGGAGAATGAAAGTTGAAAATGGATGGAGTCTGGCAGATGTGAATGGAAAAACAGAGTCAGTGGCAAAGAAGGAAGAGAAAGGAAAGAACAGATGAAGAGAGAGGAAAAAAAGATGCAGAGAGAGAGAGAGAGAGAGAGAGAGAGAGAGAGAAGCTTAAATTTGTGGTAGTTTTGAATGGAGTGCTGGTGTTAAATAGGACCAACACATAAATGTAGGTAAGTTTATGAGCTCTCCCATATCTCTGAGGCATTACAAAAGAAAAAGTAAAGCAGAAAGGCATGGTTGGGAAAGAAGGAACGAAGTGAAGGCAAATATAGAAGAGAAGCAGAGGAGGTAAAAGGACGAAAAACATACAGAGAGCGAAGGAAAGAGGAAAAATAAACAGAAAAAAGAGAAGGAAGGCAAGTAAAGATACGAAAGGAGTAATCAGAAAGATATTTTACTGAAGCTCTGGTGAAACAAAAATAAAATTGATAGCATATATCAGCGAGCATACTTTGACATGCACCACTCTCACGACAACGTCCACACAAATGCAGCTTCGCCATGAATCCCTTCAAAACATGCACTCCATCATCCAGGCTGAAGCCCTAACATGCAACACTGATGATCCAGTGTACACGAGCAGTAAGAGCTTTGGGATGGCTATGATCTTTAGGGATGTTGCTGAAGTATGGATACTCCAACATGTGGACTCCACACTAAAGACTGTAGCTGCTGCTATTGCAAGGGCTCTCCTACATGCTTTTCACGAAATATATCAAACCAAATAGTACACAAAAATTCTCTTAAATATACAAAAACTTCTTGTAACTCAGCTTGGTGATAGCTTCTACCGAACGCCATGTCCAGAAGCTATATGAGAACATGGGAAATATTATCTTGTTAATCATCTTGTTAATCATCCTAATAAATGTGCATTTGTTGTTCTGTATATTCCCTCAAACCTTGCACAGACCAAGGTAAAAACCAAGGGCCAGGCCATGTGCATCTCCTATTTTGAGGCAAATTTGAGTCATGAGTGGCGTCGGGTTCCCCATGAACCACCCAGCATGCTACAGCAGCCAATCAGAACCAGCCTCACCATTGACAAGGCTGTATCTGCCCAAGTACTTGCCAGCTTACATTGTCAGCCCTTATGTTACATAGGCACATGTCAAATGTACTTGGCCACTAAGGAAGAAGAATGTCATCATTGCAGTGCATTACCTAGTGCCTCTGCTTCATTACTATCCCAATTGCTCTGGATCTTCCACTCATATGAGGGGCTCTCCAGCCTCACCAACAACCACTGCTTCTTAAGCATAAATTACAGTAGTTGGACACATTTAAAGAAATCTGACAGATGAGCTGTTAACCCATCACATCTGGGTGACATGTAACTGTGACATCCTAGGGAAACCGGGTGACATATATACATGATCTAGTGTTTTGCGGCATTTTAAAAATATTCTGCGGGTTATTTTCACCACTGGCAACCCTCCTGCATGCATCCCAGTCATGCTTCAGTTATCTGCTTACCACCATAATGGATAGACCTACGCAAAATGTTTTTCCTGTGCCCGGATCTTTGGCTGAGCACCCACAGCCACTGACTTCAACACCAATGAAGTCCAAAGGCCAGAAAAGACAAGGCCTCAGTGACAGTGACATAGGGATAGAACTCGAGGTAACGTTATCACCAATTGTGAATGGAGAAAGTGACTCTGCCTCTCAGTAAAGCGACTGCCATAATGAGTGTCAATATTTATGCGTCACATGAGAAGGGTGGAGGATGTGAGTCCTCCAAAGTGTGACCATCATTTCTCCCTGAATATTCATCTGTTATTTCTGATGATGGGATTGATTCAGAGGGTATTGATGATCCTGGAGAGGGGGATATTGGCATGGATTAGCAGATGAAAGAGTAGCTAAGGAGTGGAGAAAGGGAAGAAGTGGAGGAGGGATAGAGGAGGAAACACGGTGCGTCAAGCCTTCCGCCACCTCTGTGTCTCTTTACATGAATAATGGAAACAGAGAGTTTGTTTCATTATGAAATCAGTGCATTATTTTTTATTGAAAGCTTTCATGTGTGTATGTTATTATGAAAAAGTACAAATCACAGGGAAAAAATTCTGTTATAGTGGCAATTATAGTGGAGTCGAGATAAGGAGGAGGAAGGGAGGAGGGGGGAGGGAACACGGTGCCTTGTGCCACCGCTGTCTTTTAATGTGAATAATGGAAACAGAAAGTTTGTTTCGTGATGAAATCAGTGCCTTATGTTTTTGCTGAAAGTTTTCATGTGTGTGTATTTATTATGAAGAAAAAGTCTATATCACAGGAAAAATATTCTGTTATGGTGGAAAATATTTGATTATGGACAGTATGTGAAAATAACTATTTTGTTCACATTATTTTTTAAGTTTTATGTAGCAGTAGTAATTGTTGTTGTAGTTGTAGTAGTAGTGGTAATAGTTGTAGTAGTGGTAGTTGTAGAAGTAGTAGTAGTTGTAGTAATGGAAGTTGTAGTAGTAGTTGTAGTTGTAGCAGTGGAGGTTGTAGTAACAGTACTAGTGGTTGAGACATTATGGCAGATGTATATGGGTGGTGTAAAGAAACACGAGTCTGAGACAAAGTTATTCCTGACTAGTTTGGCCAGTTGTGAGTTTCTGTGCGAAACTATTCAGGAATAAACTTCTGTTTCAGACTCGTGTTTCTTTACACGTCATTCACAGTAGTAGTAGTATTTGTAGTAGTTGTTGTAATACCCAGCCTTCTAGTGGCACAGCGGTGCTAGAATCAAGCAACAGTGCAAGCCAAACATACATCTATGTGTGTGTGTGTGTGTGTGTGTGTGTGTGTGTGTGTGTGTGTGTGTGTTTGTAAAGCTGTGTGGCGGTGAGGTGAGTAGGTAGCCTGCCTCAAAGTAGTTGCTATGGTTATCGGACTCCAAGCAGCAAGAACGCCCAAGTATGGAAAATTTTCACGTAAACAGTGTTTGTGGTGGATTGCAGTCTTCTAGAAGTGTTATCGAAGTGTTATTATTGTGGAGAGCTAGTCTTAACCTTAGTTGTGTCACCAAACCACTGCCAAAAAAAAAAAAAAATTGCCTGATTTCCCCACTCACTCTCCCTACACGCGCTTGACGGACTATCTGATACAATGAGCTTGAAGTCGAAGGATTGATGAGTATTATGACACTTAGTTTTTTGTTATTGGTTTAGTATTAGCTGAGATATGAAGGTTTAAAACTAGACAATTTTCTCAGGAATGGCCGGCTGAAAGAAGGGTTGGTGGGAATATATGCTGGACACGATGGGTTAAATATCATCTCTTGGCCCTCCACCAAGGAAATGAAACATTTGCCACTTATGTACGCGATGTGGGATTGACATGGAATGGGATGGTGACTCAGTCTATTTGCATCGTTTCTCATTTCCAACAGCATTCACATTTTCCATAATTAATGTGGGTCCTTAAAATAGTTCTCATCCTACCCGGAAACAAAGGGATTAACTTTTTGGTATGACTGTATATCATAAAGTCTCATATGACTGTAAACAAGAACTTAAATCTTTGTCTTTGTTTATTTGCAGGTGAGGTCCTTCAAAATTCTCTAAGTTAGAGCAAAGCCCAAAAATGGACGAGAAAGGAGCCAGTGCTGTGATAAGTTATATGCAAAAAAGGGTATGATCCTCATGAAATCCATGAAGACATGATCAACACACTTGGTGAGGGCTCATTGTGCAATTCCACCATGTAGAAGCAGGCTGCTGATTTCGAGTGGGGCAAGGAGAGCATCGAAAATGACCAAAGGTTGGGATGCCCAAAACCATTGATGATGGATGACCAAGTGGAGGCTACTCACCATACGGTTTTTCATGCTAGATGATTGTCTGTGCAACATCACCTC
Organism: Coenobita brevimanus; assembly: GCF_032717465.1. Taxonomy (NCBI): domain Eukaryota; kingdom Metazoa; phylum Arthropoda; class Malacostraca; order Decapoda; family Coenobitidae; genus Coenobita; species Coenobita brevimanus. The sequence continues at coordinate 27,854,530 of NC_136957.1, read as the reverse complement.
TCCTCTCTCCTTCTAAACCTCACCTCCTCTTTCTAACCGAGACTCAGCTGTCTGAGGCAACTGACAGCAAACCCTTTCTGTATCCTCCTACTTTCTCTATACTCATTTCAAAGCCAAAGGTGGCTGTTGTGTATATGGACACAACGACTTATCTTGCTCTCGTGTTCCTGAACTCGATTCTTCTGAATTCTCTACTCTCTGGCCTCGGCTTTCCTGTCATTCTCTGACTAAATATATCTGCGCTGTTTACTTATCCCCTAATTCTACTGACTATCAAAAAATTTTCGACTATCTTACTTCTACGATGGAACACATTCTGTCCATCTCTCCTTTCTCTGAAGTCTCCATTCTAGGAGATTTCAATGCTCACCACTACCTTTGGCTCTCCTCTCCTTTTACTGATCCACCTGGTGAACAAGCCTACATCTTTTCTATCCTTAATGACCTAGAGCAGCTTGTACAGCACCCTACCCGTATCCCTGACCGCCTTGGAGAGAGCTCCAATGTACTTGACCTCTTCCTTACAACTAATCCTTCTGCTTACACTGTTAATCTTTCCTCTTTGTTGGGCTCCTCCGATCACAACCTTATTACTTTAACCTGTCCTATCGCTCCAGTACAGCCAGTGGACCCTCCAGGGAAATGGCGACCCTAGCACTTTGGAGCTGCAGATTGGGAAGCCCTCAGGCGGTCCTTCTTTGATATTCCCTGGAATGATTATTGCTTCCATGGTCGGGAGCCATCTGAGTGTGCCTTGCGCATTACAGAGGTTATTCTCTCAGGCATGGAAGCATGCATTCCTTTCTCATATCCTTTGACTAATACAAGAAAGCCTTGGTTTAATCAAGCTTATTCTAATACTGTCCGCAACAAGGAGAGGACCTATAAAGGTACCAGCGCCAACCAACCCCTGAATCACATCTTTTTTATGTTTCTGCCCGGAATCGTGCTAAGTCTCTAAAAATAATTTATCCGCACTAAATGCTGTCAACTCTCCAACTCAGATTCTTCCCGCTCCTTCTGGCACCTTGCCAAAAATCTTTCTAACAACTTTACCTCATCATCCTTCCCTCTTCTTTTCTACTCTGATGGCTCTGTAGCTATTTCTTCTACTGATAAAGCAGGTCTCTTCACTTAGACTTTCTCCTCCAATTCCACTTCAGACGATTCTGGTGCTATTCCTCCATCACTTCCCCCCTCTGACTTCCTCATAGCTGACATTAAAATTTCTTCAGCTGATGTATTTTCTGCCATCACTGGCCTCAGTATTAACAAGGCATAAGGGCCTGATGGAGTCCCTCCTGTTGTTCTCAAGAACTGTGCTTCTATGCTTACACCCTGCCTACGTAAACTCTTTCGCCTTTGTCTGTCAACTTGTACCTTTCCTTCTTGCTGGAAGTTTGCTCTCATTCAGCCTGTCCCAAAGAAGGGTGACCATTCCCAACCCTCTAACTATCGTCCAATTGCTTTAACATCCTGTCTCAAAAGCTTTTGAGTCTATTCTTAACAGAAAAATTTTAAAGCATCTTTCCTATCACAACCTTCTTTCTGATCGTCAGTATGGGTTCTGTCAGGGACGTTCAACTGACGTTCTTCTCACCTACCTTTCAGACTCTTGGTCATCCTCCTTTCATGACTTTGGCGAAAGCTTTGCCAATGCAATTGACATCTCAAAGGCTTTCGATCGAGTCTGGCACAAATCTTTCATTTCTAAACTGCCCTCTTACGGTTTCTATCCTTCTATCTGTGCCTTCATCTGCAGCTTCCTTTCTGGTCGTTCTGTAGCTGCTGTTGTAGACGGCCATCGTTCTTCTCCTAGATCTATTAACAGTGGTGTTCCTCAGGGCTATGTCCTATCACCAACTCTCTTCCTTTTATTCATCAATGATCTTCTAAGCTGTACATCTAACCCTATCCAGTCGTATGCTGATGATTCCACCCTTCACCCTTCCATTCGGTTCCCACAACGTCCATCCCAGCAGTTACTTCAACTATCAAGGGATGAGGCTATTGCACTCCTAAAGTCTGACCTGGCTCATATCTCTGACTGGGATAATATAATCTTGTTGTTGTTAATGAATCTACAGAAAGACTCAGTTTTTACACCTATCAACCCGACAGAATCTTCCACAGGAGTACCCATTAAAATTTAATAATATCCAGCTCAATCCAGTATCATCCTTGAACATGCTTGGGGTTTCATTCACTCGGGATTTATCTTAGAAAGATCATATTACATCTCTTGTCAAATCTGATTCCAAGAGATTAGGTGTGCTAAGCCGACTCCGTACCTTCTCCACTCCTGCACAGTTGTTGACTTTATACACGGGATTTATTCACCCCTGTATGGAGTACAACTCTCATGTGTGGGGAGGCTCCCCACATACAGCTCTTCTTAATAGGGTGGAGTCAAAGGCATTTCGTCTCATCAACTCTGCTCCTCTTACTGGCTCCCTTCAACCTCTGTCTCTTCGCCGTACTGTTGCCTCTTTATCTATTTTCTATCGCTACTTCCATGGTCATTGCTCCTCTGAACTGTCTGCTTGCATCCCTCCACCTCTATGATGGGTGTGTTGCACCCGTCTACCAGTAAACTCTCATCCTTTTTCTGTCCAAATCTCTAATGCAAGAGTTAACCGTTACTCCCAATCCTTCGTTTATGCAACAGGTTAATTCTGGAACTGTCTCCCTCTGTCTGTATTTCCTACTTCCTATTATCTCCAGTCTTTCAAACGCAGTGTGTCCAGGCATATCGAAATAAATAGATCTTGAATTTGGCTCTCTTTTGTATTGTTTTTTTTTTTTTTTTCTTAGAAGGAACTGTTATGCGGGCTCATAATCTGTGGTTCCTTCTTCCACGCATTAAAAAAAAAAAAAAAAAAAGATAACTGACACCATGGTCATCAGTCTTGGTTCAGTTCATACTCTTTTGATTGACATCTTGTGCATAAGCTAGCTGTCTCCAAGATGGGTGCCAAGATAGTGACATCAGACCAGAAGCTGACCAGACTGGAAAATTCAACAACATTTCTGGCTTATTTCCAGGCTGATCTAGATAATTTCATCTACAGATTTTTTACCCAGGATGAGACATGTTTTTTCACCACTTCGAATCACAGATTCAAAGCAAGGAATGAAAACACCAGGTTCCTGCCTCCCCCCAAATTCAAACAGGTGGCATCTATAGCTAAGGTGATGGCCTCAGTGTTCTAGGACACTGAGGAAGTTCTCATGACTGACTACTTCCAGTAGGATCAAACAATTCATGCGGCTGATTTGCTGAAGGAAGTAGTCAGGGAGACATGGAGAAGAAATCTGTGAGTTGTCATTCTCTTGTCCCAGGGCAACTCTCCTGTCCACATGGCACAGGTTGCTGCAACTGAAACAGTCAACTGTGGCTTTGAACTGTTTTCTATTGCTCCTTCTCACCTGACCTGGCTCCATCTGACTTTTGCCTGTTTCTCAAACTGAAATCGCACTTGCATGATCACTGTTTTTGGAGTGATCATGAAGTCATCCATGCTGTTGAGGCGTATTTGGAGGCTCAAGGTGTGACTTTCTTCTGCGACGGGATAGCAATGCTTGTACGTCAGCAGGCTAACTGCATTGAACATAGAGCAGACTATGCTGAGATACAAGAACAATAATTCTCCTCCTGCAAAGGTTTTTAGGTGAGGCTGAGAACTATTTGAAGGACCCATGCATTTAGCAACTGATTTCATGCTTAGAATGAAGACGATTTTAGTATAACAGTAGGCCACCCAGGAAAAAAGTGTCCAGTGCGAGTGATTGTTAAATCATTAAAAAAATAACGTTTTGTATGCGTCTCCATGGCTTTGTCAATTATGCGTTTCATTTGAATCACCATAGATGGGGAAGAGGGATGGATGGAATAGGGAAGATGAGAGGAAGTGATAAGAAGAGGGTGAACGAGTGAGGGGATAAAAAGATTGTCAAAAATTGAGAAGTAATTAAAATGGGTAAGTAGAGACAGGAAATGCATGGGGAAATGAGGAAACAAAGGTATAAGGGGAGGGAGTGTAAGTAGAGAGAGGAAATAAGGGAAGAATAGGGAAAGGAAGATTTAAAAAATAAGTAAGGAGAGGAAATAAGGGAAGAATAGGGAAAGGAAGGTTTAAATAATAAGTAGGGAGAGGAAATAAGGGAAGAATAGGGAAAGGAAGATAAAAAAAAAAAAAGAAGAAGAAGCACAGGATAACAGCAAGGGAGAAATAGAGGGTACTGAGTTTATCTGTAGGGTTATTAGTCCTGCAACACTATACAGGTGTTACGGAGGGGACTGAGGAATGGACGACGGAACGAAAAGAAGCTGAAATAAACAGAGAAAGGAAAGGAAAGGTGGATTAAGGAAAGAAGGCGGAGCAAGCGACTTACAATAGTAGTTGGAGATGCCACCATCTATTCATTTAATGTAAAGCTACCTCTGGCCGACGCTAAGTAAATTTGCAAACCAAACTTAAGGCCAGGAAACCGTTTATTACGTTGGGTTGTATCCACAAAGGTTAACAAAATAGTCGCCTGGTGGTCTAGTGGGTTAAGAACCCTCAACAAAATGCGACCCATTATGCTTTACGTCCAATAGGATTTTTTTTTTTTTTTTCACTCATATACTATCGCTCGAGGAAGAACGACTAGTAACTCTGCCCTTAAATGTCGAGACTAAGTAACGTAGCCCCTGACACTTAAAGACTCCTTCTGGGGAAGCATATGATAGCAGAATGGATAAATGGAGAAGTAGATAGATAGATAGACAGATAGATAGATAAAAACATACAGACAGTAGATAGACAAAGAAAAAGATACATGGCTAAAGATAGATAAAGATAGGCTACATGGATAAAGATATAGATAGAAAGATAGATAATAGTCTCCTAGAATGCATCCATAATGATTTCCTTTACAACCTTTTATATTCCATGATAGGCTATATTTAGCTTTGTCATATTTTCGAATATGTACTGTAACTTCTGTTTAACATTCCGCATTATATTTCTCGCATATGTGATGTCCCCGCGTTATTTTTCTCTCAGAATATAGGCAAGATTATACTTATTTTCTGTCACGTTTTTCCCATACTTAACGTTTCATTTTATATATCAATATTATTTTCTCAACATACAGTTTATTTCAGGCATAGCAGTCTAGAAATTACAGTCTACTTTTTTCTATCTCATTATTATTATTAGTAGTAGTAGTAGTAGTATTAATATTATATAATACTATTACTACTACCACTGCTATTATTATTATTATTATTATGAAGATGATGATGATGATGATGATGATTTTTATTATTATTATTATTGTTATTGTTATTATCATTATTATTATTATTATTATTATAAGCTAAATTCTCACATAACATTCCTTCCATTCGATGTTCTTTAAAAAATCTCCCAGTACCTGACATTCTATTATTTTTTTCCTATCCAGTTTCAATTCTCTGGATTATTTTTTTCTTACATCATAATCCTGCTTTTTTCTTTTGTCATGTCTGTCTAGTCAACAGCCAATCCATTATTTTCACATTAAAGAAAAAGTGACCAGTTGTTCTTCCCTGAGTGACATTATGTGGGAAAGGAATCACAAGAAATTGCTTGCAAACACTCGTGGGACATAACCGGTTGGAGCGACTTGACTCACTAGACCTTCAAGCGTCCATTTAGTGGTACGGTAAATGCTTTCCTGTGCTAAAGATATCATTTGCCTTGTTGCTCAGTTTACATTCACCTGATGGTAAAACTATTTCAGGTGAGTCATGGTGGACGCCCTCACTAACTGTTGTATTTCAGGTCTAGTTTTTCTTTAAATTTTATAACAATTAATAGTCAAGGAATACACAGAGTTTATTCATATTATAAATCAGTGTTGTTTGTTTTTTTCTTTACAACATTCCTGAATTATATTGTATCTTTCTTAATATCATATTTGGAGGTTATTATTTTTCCGAAAATTCATATTACAAGTCTGCAAATATTTTCACCCTGTTGTAGATCTCTTTACTTACTATTCATACCATATATTCCATGATTATAGCTATTTCACACTGTGACAAAAAATTCCCATTTTTTGTTTACATCATGTACTATTTTATATTCGGGGGTTATTTTCTCAGTCGCTGTGTACTTCAAAGCTCGGTTTCACAACGGACTATACATTTTTTTTGCGGAGTGGGTAATTGTGTGCAGTGAGGGAGGAATGGTGCTAAACATTCTGACATTTGTGATAGCTGGATATACGATGTAGGATGATGATGATGATGATAATGATGACGTAGTTTTCCTAACGTGGTGATAATAATAATGTGAAAGGGTTTGAGATTTTGTTAGCGATGATGAAGGTGTGAAGGGTGATGATAATGATCATGATGATGATAATGATGATCGGCAGCCATTCCACCCCTCTCCTCACTTCCCATTCCCCTCATCCTCTCACCCTTCTGTTCCTCCGTTTTCCTCACACATCTCCCTCTCTGCCTCTCCTTTTTCGTCATCCATTCAATTTCCCCTGTTCGTCTTCCCCATCCCGCACCCTTATCTCTCTCCACATATCCCCATCTCTCCTGTCTCCCCCATTTAGAGTATCTCCCATTCTACCCACTTCCTTTCCTTCCAGTCGAGTAACCTCATCTCGTAACCATCATCACTCTCCCTTCTTCTCCACACCTTCACCAGTCTCGTACCTCACAACCCATTTATCTTCACCCATGAATGGATTATGTTCGGATCGAATTATAAATCACTGTCGTAGGAACACATTTGCATAATACGTAGAGATGTGTGTGTGTGTGTGTGTGTGTGTGTGTGTGTGTGTGTGTTTTCTGGGGAGGAATACATCGGCATAACAGGTACAGGTACGACAGGTGTACACGATATTAAACTATTCTGAATTTTAAAACAGTATAAAATATCTGTGAAAAGGGTAGAAAAAAATGTGTTTATTTTTATATGCGCAGTAAGGGAACGGACGCGTGGTGCTGAGTTTTGATGATCAAGGCACTTTCTTCAATGCGCTGACTAGCGTTGATATTTTCGTATGGCAAATATGCAGACCAAGGAAGAGAACACCGGGAAGACTGTTTTATGTGTAAAAATCCGAGAATTCCTACACCCAGCATAACGTGATGGCATTGGGTAAACGGATGCTCATTTGCTTCTCTTCCAACGAAATTAGGAGAGACAGAGATCAACCAGGCTCCCAGAGTATAGGATGGCCCTCTTCCAATAAAGTAGCCAGTCGTCGTGGGAACTTTTCAGTAACTTGAGTTCTTGATGGCATATCTAAGTCCCCACTTCTAAAATCTGGCAGAGACTTATTCCACAATATTAGAACATTTTCTTTAACACTCCAGACCATTAAAAGCTATTACGTACCTGTAATACATTGCTCGTATTTATGTGACCACTATGGGAGTATGCCGTAGCAGGTTGGTTCACATCCCTGTGTTCAGAGTTGTAAGGACACCGACTGTGCTGCTTAGGTTAGAGTTTTATTTCATTTACAAAATTTTACTCGTGTATAAATACAAGTATCGGGAGGAAAATATATTTTATAAACGAAAAAAAGGATCTTGTTCGTATAGTACTCAAGTACTAAAAGTAAAAATTAGCCACTAACTTCTCACTCACTTCAAAGCTATGAA
>NC_136957.1:27836867-27841867 GCF_032717465.1 Coenobita brevimanus | reverse complement strand
TATTCCCTCCCCACTCCTTTTGGTTTTCACTGAAATTATCTATCTATAGTCAGACACGCTAATGCCGTATGCGGTGGTCACAAACAAAACCCCTCCATGTTGCCCTATCCTCTGCTACTTCGATGGTCTCCCCCAGCTTACACCCTCCTCTCTCATATACTTCTCCATTCCATTATTCCATCTCATTCCCGATCTCTCCCCCTCCTCCCCTCTTCCACTTCACGCACGCCCACTCTCCTCGTTAATCTCTCACTCTCGATCCTCTCGACATGGACAAACCACCTCAATGTATTTCCCCTAACGCTTTCTATAAAATCCACATCCACTCGACAACTCTCCTTCACTTCCTCATTTGTCAGTCAGTCTCTCCGTGTAACTCCAAATATTCAGCTGATTCATTTCCACTGCTCCCACTCTTGACTTGTGTCCTTCCTACAAGGTTCAAGATTCGTTGTTATATGATAGAGTGGGTATCGCAATACTATCATGCAGTGACTTTTTAACCCCGATGCTTACTTCCCTATTTCATACCAATGCTTTAATGAACCAGCAACCTTTCTTCCCTGTTGTACTCTTCCAAGCACTTCATCCTCTAAACTTCTATCCATACTCACCACAATACCGACGTACTTAAATGCTCTCAAATTTTCCACTTAATCATCATTTATCCTCACTGTGAATTCAGTGATTTCATTTCTCTCGACGAGCAAAGCTTTACTCTTTCCTACATTCACCTATAGATTCCGTTTCGTATATAGTCTCCCATTCTCATTCACCAAGCCTTTCAGTTCCCATTTGATTTCACTTAACAGTAAAGTATCGTCTGCAGACTACATTAGGATGTTTCCAAACGCTGCTCCTTCCCATTAGGGCCGTTCCATCATCCACTGCCATACCCTGTATCTCTTTTATAACTCCATCCATATACTAACTGAACAACCACGGAAGCATGACACATCACTGTTTGAATCCTGCAGTCACATTGGAAAATTCGCTTTGCCATCCATACGCACTGCAGCCCTAGCTCCCTCATTCATCCTTTTCACGGCATGCAACAGTTTCCCATTTACTTCATGTATTTTTCATATTTTCAACTTTCTTGTCTATCCACTCTGTCATGTTTTTTCGAAATTCATGAAGCCGGTATACAACTTTATTCCCTTCTCTAGAAACTTCTCCGCAAAAGTCCTTAGGAAGAATACATGATCTCCACAACCTTCTCCATCCTGAAACTTTTCCGTTCTTCTCCAATTAATTCCTCGGTTATTTCCCCAACTCTGTCAATAAATATCCTACCATATACTATCCACAGGACAAAGTCAGATGTTCCGCCCTTACTCCTATTGGTGGACACCTGTGTTGCACTCTGTGAGTGCTCACTGTCGTATATGGTATTTTTTTTTTATTATGAGAGGATGAAGGAACCAAAGGCTGAGCCCGCATTAACGTTCCTTCCAAGAAAGAAACAAACACAATACAAAAGAGAGCCAAATTCAAGATCCATTCATTTCGAGATGCCTGGACACTGGGTTTGAAAGACGGGAGTTCATAGGAAGTAGGAAATACAGACAGAGGGAGACAGTTCCAGAGATGACCTGTTGCATAAATGAAGGACTGAGAGTAACGGTTAACTCTTGCATTAGAGAGTTGGACAGCAAAGGGATGAGAGTTTGTTGCTAGACGGGTGCTAAGCGCCCGTCATAGAGGTGGAGGGATGCAAGCAGACAGTTCACAGGAGCAGTGACCATTGAAGTAGCGGTAGAAAAAACATAAAGAGGCAACAGCGCGGAGAAGAGACAAAGGTTGAAGGGAACCAGTAAGAGGAGGAGAGTTGATGAGACGAATAGCCTTTGACACCACTTTACTGAAAAGAGTTGTATATGGGGAGCCTCCCCACACACGAGAGTTGTACTCTAAACAGGGGTAAACTATTCATGTGTTATCTTTTTTTTTACGTCCCTCATACCATGGAAACGGTGTAATTACAATGCAAAACAATGATAATGTAATGTGCCAAGTAGACTAGGAAGAAAGGGATTACTATAGTTTCTAACTATGCAAGGATGCCACCCAAAAAGACCTGCCTTGTTTCTGTGACGACCACATTTCAGCTCTGCCAGAACTTCATCAAATATTATTTCTCCCACGAGGCGCAACTAAATTGTGTCTGTTCCATGGGCCATTTCCTGTTGCCTGACTCACTACTGGAGACTAATTATTTCTTTAATGTGGTTATTTTTTGTCTAGTTTTGTCTATGTATTGGTAGACGATGTTCTTCAGTTTAGAGCCACTTCTCGAATAGTGGGGTTAGATATAGCCTTCATAGACTGGTTCAGCTTAAGAAGTCTTTCGAAAACTGAAAAAAAAAAAAAAAAGTAAGAAGACAGGGAAAATGTTGAAATGCGACATGGGCGTTACAAGGCTAAAATCACAACGTCCTGCATCGGATTCTCCCAAAACGAAGACCTTTCACCAGCGAAGATTGTTCCAGCTGACATATCCATACCCAAGTACACATCCAGGTCTCTGTGACATCATTGGACACCCCAAAGGTACCTTTAGAGTAAGTATAAATAATAGCGCCATTCTTTTTCCCTGAATCATTAGGTATCATTGCAGTTCATGCGTATGTCTGGCGAGAGAGTAATTGCCAAGTGAACCACTCACTGGATAGGAAATCTTTCAAAACCAAGACAGTTTCCATGGTATATAATATATACCATGGAAACTGTCTCGGTTTTGAAATATTTTGTCGCTCATGTATCCTTGTGCAATATATTTATAAATAAGCTCTCTATTGTATCTACCCTGCGCCATCGAACCCTAGATTTAGAATAAATAAATAAATATATACTTTCATACATACACACATACATACTTATATATAGGCTACACTGAAAACATACTGCATATACATTTTTTGTTCTCTTCTCTTACATCCTCCAGCACGCACACGACCAACAACATTTTTCGTCCCCCACACACACCAGCACTCCCCTCTCAAGCGCCTTACCACAAGCACTTACTCTTTCAGTTCCACACGCACTCACTCACATTCAAACATGCACATGTCCCTGAACTTTTACACCTCTCGCTCTCCCCCTCCCACTCCACCAGACACTTGTGAATATTCTTTACATATGATAGAGGAATTTGCAGGTTAGCACACACACACACACACACACACACACACACACACACACACACACACACACACACAAAATCTCATAATAGTATTCTCTCTCTCTCTCTCTCTCTCTCTGAGGCACCTCTCGCGTACATACATGCTCGCAGACATGCTGCTCATAACATTACTTGAAAGAGAATCGGGAAAGAAAAAACAGACAGAATCGCTCGCTTGGTTTCTCTCGTTCCTTCTCACATTTGAGATGGGTATGCGTCGACGAGGGACGGAAAGAATAAAAGAAGGAAGGAATGAGGGAGGGAAGAAGGCACGAAGAGGGGAGGTTAACCTAGATTCTACAGAAATGGATGAGGTGAAGTAAGAAGGGAAGAAACGAGAGACGGATGAAATGAAGGAAGGATGCTAACAGGAAAAATGTTGGAGTGAGGTAGGATGAGAAATGAAGGAAAGAAGGAAGTAAGTAGGGAGGAATAGAGAAGAACGTAACAGGCGGGACTGAAGGAGGAAGAGACGGATACAAGTAATAATGAAAGTACGAAATAATAAAATACAATGGAAAAGAAGGAAAACTGTAGAAAAGTAGATGGAGAAGAAACAGATAAATGGATGTAATGATGAAAGGAAAATAGAGAAGAGGAAAGAGCTGAGATGAAGAAATTAATAAAAGAAATGAAGGGAGTAGGACAAGCAGAGAGAAACAGAGAGGAAAGTGATGAACTGAAAGAGAGAGAGAGAGAGAGAGAGAGAGAGAGAGAGAGAGAGAGAGAGAGAGAGAGAGAGAGAGAGAGAGAGAATAGAAGAAAGGAAGAAGTAATGAGAAGAGGAAAAATAAGGGAGACTGAAAAAAAAAATAGGGGAGTATGGAAGGAGAGACTTCCAGCAGAAAAGGAGAAAAGTGGAATGAAACTTATGAAATAGAAGAAATAATTCATGAGCTAAGAATGGAAGGTGCGAGGGGAAAAAGCAGGGAAAAGAGTGTGGAATGTAAGGATGAATGAAGGAAAGAAAATTTAAATTTTTTTTTTAAGAGGGATGGGACTGCAGAGAAGGTAGGAGCGAGAAAGTGTGTGTGTGTGTGTGTGTGTGTGTGTGTGTGTGTGTGTGTGTGTGTGTGTGTGTGAGAGAGAGAGAGAGAGAGAGAGAGAGAGAGAGAGAGAGAGAGAAGGGGTGGGGGCAAAATTATCGATGATCGTTTAACAGGGAAATACAGAAATACTGGATAGGAGAAAATAAAGACTGTAGGAAGAGCAAGAGAGGAATACGACTTGTTAAGAGAAGCAGGAGGGCTTGAGAATATGCCTAAAAGTTTGAACGCGAAATGGGGAAGAGGAGAGGAGGAAAAGAGAGTACCAAAAAAATGGAAGAGAGGAAGAAATGCGATTAGAGAAGAAATTAGAGAAAGAGAAGAGAGGACAGGGAGAAGGGAGAATAAAGGAAGGGAAGAATAAGTAAGAAGAAAGACGAGAAGGAGGAAAAGATACTGAAAGGAGGAGGGGAGGGCGAGACGGAAGAGGAAAGAAAGGGGAAGGAGGGAGAACTGGGTGAAAAAGGGAGGACTTAGAGGTAGGAAGAGGAAAGGGGCACAAAAAAAGAAAGGAAAATACGAGAGCAGGAGAGAAGAGAAGGAAAGATGACAAAAAGAAAATTATCGGAGAAGAGGGCGAAATGGGAGAAAAAAAAATCAAGGAATGGAAGGAAAGGGAGGGAAAAATGAAGAGAAATTAGAAGGGTGAGGAGAGGAATGAGGGGGGCAGTATATGGAAGTAGCAAGAGAGGAAGTTAAGGGGGAGAAGGGGAAAAAGAAAATGAAGAAATGGTGAGAGGAAGGATAACAAGGTGAAAGAAAAAAGGAGA
>NC_136957.1:27811867-27834367 GCF_032717465.1 Coenobita brevimanus | reverse complement strand
GTATTATTGCACACACACAAATTACCCTACCAACGATGACAATGAAAATATCATGACTTTACGTGGGAATACAAACCAACTTTTTGTGGTTATCGTTGCTGTGTTATGGGAGGCAAGATGGAAATGTTTTGCGTTATGTCCTTTTATTTTTCAGGAGTTTGTGCTATTACACCGATGTCTGGGATATTTCAAGAATACGTGAGAGAAGTAGGGGAAAAGAATAAACGAAAGTATATGATATTCTTGGTTATGGGAGCGAGGCTTATGAATGACTACGAGCGAGCCCTGCCCTGCCCGACCGTCACGCCAAGCAGAAGCTAATAACTTTACTTCTATGTGAATTAGTGTTGAAATTCTTTCTCTATGTGATACATTCGTTCAATAAATATTGTTATCAATTTAAAACTCATCCATAAATGAGTAGGAACCGCTTGGAATCTCGAGTTTTCCATGGAACTGTTGGCTCTAAGCGGTGAACGCCCGAATTACCATATCAAATTTAAAAAGATTTTCAGTCGTAGCACTGCTTTTTTTGGCATCAATTCTAGCAGTTAAAAATCGGAGATTTCGCCTATAATTTTATATTAAGTTTTTGCTATGTTTTGATGGTGAAATCACCAGGGGATAACACCCCATTTCCGTTTGTGGGTGGGTGGGTGTATGTGAGAGAATGTCTTTCGTTGCAGTATATTTTTCATTGTTCAGCATCCATCATAAAGAAATGATATACTGTATCAGAGGGAAATTGTGGTAACATGGCACTCTCTTACCAGTCAAGCACTCACAAAGTGCACTTTACTGGTAGGAATATGTTTCCTGGTTATGAGAGAGAGAGAGAGAGAGAGAGAGAGAGAGAGAGAGAGAGAGAGAGAGAGAGAGATGCGTAGAGGGGGGGGGGGCACCCAGCATCCAACCTTTGTTTTCATCCTCACGTAACAGACACCACCTCATTACTGATGCTTCCAATAATTCCTGGCATTGCTTTATGGTCTTATTTTGATGGTCATCCCATTGCTAAATTTTGAGGGAGTGAGAGTGTATCCATTTTTATGTCAGATCATTCATTTATTATCGTCAACCCGTAATTCTGGCTAAGTTTCTGTTATTGCTGTTATCCCATTATTAGTGTCACCTGGTGTCCGTAGATTATATGCCTTCTCCTTACACATGCCTCTGATTGCCAGAGAAACTTTTCGTCAGATATGTAAAATAGCGTTGTTTGTGGTATAATATTAAATTTCTTATTCTTACTTTTTGCACAGACCTTTCATGAGTCTCACTACGGACGAGTTCATTCAGTTTTTAGTGGCATCCATTTCTTACAAACGATCCATTATTTTTTATAAGCATCCCGATATTCTGGTCGTTACCTTGTTATGATCGTTATTCCGATACTTCCATCCATTCTGTCATTATCCTGTTAATGTTATTGTGTTATTCTGATTGTCATCCTATTATAATTGTCATTTTCTAATTTTATCACTATTCTAATATTGTGATCATTTTATTAATCGGGTTGCCATCTCAGTATTCTAGTTTTAAAGACGTTAATTTTTTTATCCGTCATAACGTCAGATCGGTATTTGCACGTTGATTCCCTTACTAATTATCATACAGTTAATGTTGTGTTCCCTTTATGATGGCAGTGCGATGCCGTCTTTTTACTATATTCTTGATACCACTCAGCAAAATTGTTTTACATGATTTAAGACAGAGGTATGGAAATTGTTGAGGCTAGGAAACAAACTGGAAAAGAGATGATTGGATGAATTATGTACGTAAGTGCAATGACAAGGGCTTGACACTCTAGTTTTAATTTAATAGTCATCGGATTTACTTTAAGAAATGTTTATTGAGGGGAAGGGCAAAAAAAAAAAAATGGTCCAAGGTGTGAGATGAATTCCATTGGGCAGCTCGTATGATGCATATATAATATTGTGGCCCAATTCACTAGGTATGCGCCTGACGGTCTCCCATTTATGTCCTTACCAGTTCCTGACTATGGACTTTAATTCACCTCATTAGAAGAAAAGGAAGGCTAGGACAATAAATATGACGATGATTATAATAATGATAATTCTGGTGACGATGATAATAGTGCCACTTCGTTAATCTGTCCAGTCTCCAGTGATTAGTCATGCGAGTGTTATGCATAGTATGGGAGAGAGGTTGTGTCCCGTTATACTCTCATGTCATTCTGTCATTACCCGCTATTCATTTAGTAATTTCATCCCATCATTATTCATTGTGGAGGTGTATGGGTATGTCCTGCTGTTCCATACTGTCGCACTTTTCCCAGTTATTACAGAATATTTTGTAATAATGGTGTCGTTATGGGAATTTTAGGGGTCGTTAATTATGGGTTATAGTGGCACTGAGGGCGAGAGAGAGAGAGAGAGAGAGAAGGTGTATGCGTGTGTGTGTGTGTGCGTGTGTGTGTGTGTGTGTGTGTGTGTGTGTGTGTGTGTGTGTGTGTGTGTGTGTGGTATCATACTTCTAAAACGTTGGCCAAGACACTGAAGACTTTTCCCATCCTCACACTTGTAATTTCCTTTAAAAAAGTAAAAAGAATTTCTTATTGCGCTTCTGTATCGGCTGGTGAGAGAGAGAGAGAGAGAGAGAGAGAGAGAGAGAGAGAGAGAGAGAGAGAGAGAGAGAGAGAGAGAGAGAGAGAGAGAGAGATTACTAAAAACAAGGAAATGCAACCGAGAAGAAAAAAATAAAAGAAAAACAAAATATGCGACTCCTTTGGAAGCTGCACCCACCCCTGCAATATTGTAGGGAGAAGAAATATTTACGGAAGAGGTGGAGGGACGAAATTCGTGTATCACACAGTCTATATATTCCAGACTGGGTGACGGTCTACTACTGAGCAAAATTTCGGGTTCTGAAATAAATACTATAGCGTCATCCCTCATGGGGGAAGGCTCCCACCCAGGGTGGTCTGGCCATCAGAGATCTTCCCCTGCCGAAAAAGGCCGGAATGAATGTACAGTATACCAGAACGCAATATTTCGCCAGGTCCCCCAGGACCTTCGCTAGGGGGTAAGGGGACTTCTGTGGTCTTCCCTTTTTAAATCTTGGTCATAGTAAAGATCTACATTGTAAAAAGTTTCATATTCTCAATTTTTAAAATCATGGAATTGTCTGAATTGTCCCCTCAGGGAACCGTCCCCTATTGGGGGGGTGGCCAATGGGGGTCTCTCCCTGCTCAAAATGTGATCGGGGTAAATGCCTACCAATAAACAAAACATTGTGCTCCTAGGTTAAAATCTCTGGCCATACAGAATGTCTTTGCCGTGACCGGCGAAGACCACCTTCTCGCCTGTGTGTGTGGCGAGCTCCGGTGGTCCCAGTATCAAAACATGGCGGGAGTGAACACCAATAAATATGCCGATTTTTAGTATTTCAATTAAACACTTTGGCTAAGCAAAACGACTTTGACCGAGACCACCAGGGACGCTCCCCCGTGAGGGACGAAGCTCGGAGGTCTCATCCTTAAAACCTAGCATGAGGGAACCTCTACCACTGAGCAAAACTTTGTGTTCCTAAGTAGAGCAGATTGGACCTGACGGTTTGAGGTGGGTCACCCTGTGGACCCCGCCACTGTAGGCGCGGCCTTTGAGGTCACATCCCACCTGAAACCTGGCCTGAGAGGACGTCTACCAATCTTCAAAATTTCGTTTTCTTAACACTATTCCCATATGGCTTAAACCCCTTCTTGAGGAAAGTCCAGTAACTCAGTGCTTGAGTGAGTGCGTGAGTGAGTTATTAACACAATTAGGAGCAAGGGTCAATTTTTTGTTTCACACAACCACTGATTTTTGCATGAAATCTGAGTGTTTCCAATGGATTTTGGTGTGATTCATTTGATTTTGCCCTTCAAATCTATTGCCAATCAATGGTTTCAAAGGAATGAATATTTTTGCAGTCACCTTGGAAACCACTATTTTTCTTTTAGAAAAAGAGTCAAAATGAACAGAATCACACCCAAAACCATAGGAAACACTCAGATGTGATACAAAAATATGGGTAAATTCTCGTATTTACACCCAACTCCCAAACAAGCTTAAAATTGTATTTTCCCGAAAGATTCTAGTGTTTTTCGCTTGAATCTAATAATGACTAATAATCATTTGTCGGAAATCATTTTTTTTTTTTTTGCGGTCCCTCCCCCCCAAGAATAATGAGGGACCTGTGGGAAAGCGAGGTTTTGGTTGGGGAAAACACGCAAAAACCAGTGATTTCCGACTGAAACTGGTATCAGATTCAAACCAAAAAAACTAAAATTCTTCGGAAAAACATAATTTTAAGCTTCTTAGGGAGTTTGTGTTTCCTAACTGGGGGCTTCGTCCCCCTGACCCCCCATCCCTGGCCGTGCTTCCTAACTGGGGGGCTTCGCCCCCCAGACCCCCCCTGACATTAACCAAACCTCATCTAACCTAACCTAACCGGGTGTAAATAAGAAATAATGCCTTTACCCACCAGTTTACAGCTACTGAAGTAATTACGGCGATTTTGCAGCCTTCACAGTTCATGGTTGGAGACGAACTTTCAAATCCTGCAGGCCCTAGCTTGGGGCGTTTGAAATCCTACTTTGTCACATTGAGGGCTCTTAACAGATTGTGGAAGCACGTTATGTCTTCTCAAAAAGTTAATTGCTCCCTGATCTTCGTCCATATAAGTCTTAGTAAATCGCCAGTACGACCACGAGCACCCTCCATGAGACGACATCGCGAACTGACTTTCAAATCAAAGGCCACGGTGACGCCACACGTACGATAATTATCGTATAACTACGATAATATTGCCTCTGGTACGATGTACGATACCATTTTCTATTATCATACGGTTTGTGTGATAATTTTGGGTTGAAAGCTAGCATGACGGTAAATTTTGTGGCACGCATAGCTAATCGTGCACAGTTGTTCCACAACTGGACAGATGAGGATCTTAAGGGCTAATGTGATGGTCATCACTGAAAATATTTTTTTTGTGGTCTTACTGAGTTATTACCTGCAAGAGTAAGCACATTTCAATGAATTATCTAAGTTCTATGGACTGCATTCTGTTGCTAGTCAGAGTGATTTTCCAGATTGGCACTAAGGCTATTTCTTTTCCTTTTAGTATTATTCTTAAGACCAACTGTCTAGCCCCGGGCTTCTACGCTCCTCATGGGGCAACGTAGGCTTGGATGATGGATGGATGGATTATTCTTATAATAAAGGATATGATTATACTATCGCAATATTATCATTAAGAGATTTTCATGGTATGCTCTAATTCTAATACAAAATAATGTGAGAACTATACACCTGAGTATACGTCAGTACCTTACAAAACGACGTTTCATATGAAGATAATTGTAATGGGTAAGTTTTCAGTAAATAACCAAGGCATCAGCGACCGTTTTAAAATAGAATACATCAGATTCTTAAACACTGTTTTAAAAAAATAATGACGTACGATAATTCCAACGAAAAATCGATAACTTTGAGGGGCCGATACGATAATTCCCATCTAAAAATGTGGCAACACTGCTTAAACCTCAATGAACAGTGCTGACCGCTGAGCTCGGCCGCCACGGCCCTAGGCTCGCCCGCCATTTCCCCCTCTTTATCTGTACCGTATTTCTCTATCTCCATTATTATTCATTTGCGAGCAAAGTGCATAGAATGAAAAATGGTCTATACTGGTCCAGAAGTTATTTGGAAAACTTATTTTTCTAAGATTCTCTGGTTGTGCGAATCTAAAACTTGACCGGAGCAAGCACTATGTAGGGCCGCTCTTGTACTGCAGATGCGGCGATAAATATAGAGAAGTGTGTGTGTGTAATGTTCAGTGGCTCTGTAATGTATTCAAGTCCACTACAAACATATCGTAAACCACACTCTCACCGGCAAGCTGAAAATACAAGCTACTAAATCACTCGTTTTGCTCATAAATAAGTCAATACACTGCAAGGAATTGATAGATACGTAAATAGATAGAATGACGAATGGACAGAAAGATACATACCCTGTAGAAAAATTAACAGGACATACAGTAAACAAAGACAGATACAGAACACAGATACCATAGATATATAGATAGGAAATAGA
The DNA here is from genome assembly GCF_032717465.1 of Coenobita brevimanus. Taxonomy (NCBI): domain Eukaryota; kingdom Metazoa; phylum Arthropoda; class Malacostraca; order Decapoda; family Coenobitidae; genus Coenobita; species Coenobita brevimanus. The sequence goes on along the minus strand of NC_136957.1, from coordinate 27,828,266 downwards.
CAAAACAGTATTTCTTTACCAAAGGGAGGTGGCCTTTCCATATTTTCTATTGAAATGAGTCTTTCACAGGTTAGCCTACTTGTTATTATAGCCCGCTTTTACCAAGGCAGAGCAATAATGTTTTTGCCAGTCTGTGTGTGTGTGTGTGTGTGTGTGTGTGTGTGTGTGTGTATCTGTTCCCATTTTATCTCATGAACGGCTTGAGCTATCAGCATGAAACTTCAGTGTATAGAGATATGGCCAAAATCTTGGACGAGTTCGAAAATGGGCACTCGGGGCCAAGGTCAAGGTCACCAATATGGCTGTCAAAGGTCAAATAGCTTTTATCGCTCGCCTTTAGCTCCAGTATATTTCATGAACGGCTAGACCTATCAACATGAAACCTTCAGGATATCAAGATATCGCCAAAATCTTCGACGAGTTCTAAAATGAGCAGTTGGAGTCAAGGTCAAGGTCACCAAAATGGTTACCAAAGGTCAACAAGTTTTTATCTGCCGCCTCAAGCACCAGTAAACTATATCTCATGAATTGCTTCAGCTATCACTAGGAAACTTTCAAGGAATCAAGATGTGGTCAAAATCTTTCGGCTCCCTCCAGGAGGGGGTGCCGGCCCCCAGCTCCCTTGGGGCGTGCCTGTAGCATGACCAACAGCATATTCTGGCTGGCGATTAGCATTCGGCTCCCGAATGCTTTTCTTTCATTATTCCTGGATTACCACAGTTACTGCGGACTTTTATAAACTTACCCTTGAAAGCTATTAAAAGAGATTTTTGAATGTGTAAATATTCCGCCGACGTCTACCAGTACCCGGTCACATTTAACATTCCTAACGAACATTATTAATTTGAAAGCTGGCTGTCAAACGCAAGTAAGGTTAGGTTGGGTAAGGTTTGGTTTGGTTAGGTTACAGTAGGTTTAGTTAAATAATTAACTTCCCCATTGCTTTGACGCAGGATACAGTGACGCGTCCAGTCGGAGTAATGGTTGGTAAACAACGCGGCCAGTCGCAGAGATCGTCAGTAAACATTGCCGCGGGCGACCTGGCCGCTTCCTTAAATACCCCTAAATAGGTATATTTTGTCTTTTTCCAATCACTTCTTGTAGTCAAATGGAACGGTTAACTGTCTGTGTGGCTAATGTACCAAAATTACTTACCTTGAAATCGTGATTATGCATTAATATAGGTGGAATCGTCGCACCCGTTTGGTAAAGAATTACCCAAAACAGACACAGCAGATGGAAAGATAGATAAATAGACAGGCAGATAGATAGATAGATAGATGACAGATAGATAGATAGGAGGGTAGGCAGAAGGTAAGTAAGTGGATTAGGTGGGAAGATAGAAAGATAAATAGATTACTAGATAGCTAGCTAAACAGATGGAGAGTTAGATACAAATAGACCTGAGACAAACTGAAGGATAAATAGAAACATTGATAGATATATGATAGATAATAGATAGACAGTTATAGATAGACAGATAAGCAGGTATAGAGAAACATATGAAGACATGTAGAGAGACAGATGCAGCGTGTGTGTCAAAACTATTCAGAAATTTAAGGATATGTTTGATAAATTTGGTTTAATACACGGGCCACTACGATCTTGACTTCTTCCTATAAAGATTAAATTAGGTAAGAACAATTAGATAAGAACACACACACACACACACACACACAACTCCCGTTTAAAACGTCATGCCCGCCTTGATTGCAGTACGTGACAAGAACAATGGGAGAAGTGAGTCAAAGGGACACAAAATTGCCTGTATCGTATGCATCAGTAGAAGACTGCAAAAACCACAAGGAAAATGTACGGTATTAATCTTTTGGTTTATGTTGTAGGTTTTGGACGCTTTGATTCCCGAAATGGCCATGGAGACTAAAAAGGCAAAAGATGAGAAAGAACGAGGAGGACGTGGAGAAAGAGGTGAGATATTTGGGAAGGATTTGTCATACGCTCATGCTTTTCAGTTAATACTTTAATAAAAAGTAAGAAAGTACACTTTGAGATTGTTGGATATTTTCTTGGCGTTTTACATCGTTTTGTTACCAAAATGACCACAAAACCTGAGTCAGAGGAAGAGGAAAGGATATTGAAAAAGACACTGGAAAGCATCATTATTTATTTACTTAATATTTTGCAACAACATGCTCACAGAAGCACAACAATCCTCCTGCATGAGAGAGATGACGGAAAAAAAAGTACAAATACCGTAACATGTAAATGTAATGGTGGGCAGTAAAAGCCATGGGGGAATTATGGATAGGGAGTAAGGATTTACATGGTTTTATCGCCAGAGTCGCCAAGAGATCCATGAGGCAAAAGGAAGAAGATGAGGAAGGAAAGAAATGGAGGATGTGAAAAGAAAAACGAAACAAAAGGCATTAAAAATATGAATTTCTTTATAAATATGGGGTGAAAACGGTTGCGAAAGAAAAGATCACGCAGATACTTGCGTGGTTTTACTTCTAAATTTAACTATGCAAAATAGGAAGCAGGAAATGAAAGAGAAAGAGTAGCATGAGAAGGAAAATAGAGGAGGTACATAAGACAGTAAAAAGAATAGTGTAGGCATTTCACATAGAGACCGATAACTGCAAAAAATATTGAAAACGACTATGCATATTCTCATGTTTTGCCTGGTTTTATACCCAGAAAAAAGGAAATATGAAAAGCGGAACCGGAGGAGATAACGAAAGAAGAGGGACAAGAGCAGGGGGAAGAATATGACGAAAATGACAATAAGAAACGAAATGAAACAATATTGTTAGTTTTTGTTCAAGTAGGTGTGAAAACAGAAAAACTGTGTAAATTTATAAATAAATAGAGTGCATAGGAGATTTCAAACTTGTGAAAAAAAAAAATGAAGGGGGATGGCAATGTACAAGAAGAAGAGGAAGAAAGAACAGCAAAGAGTAGGAGAAAAGGTGAATCAGAGGCAGATGATTTGTTTGAAAGCATGGTTGTAGAAGAGAGATAACGAGGTGCTAGAGAAGAACTAGAGGTAGATAGGTATAAGGAGGAGGAGGTGGAGGAGGACGAGGAGGAGAACAGAGGTGAGAGAGGAGAAAGAGATTTAAGAGCCTCAAGTTTTAATGGAAGTGCTAAAAGTTCCAGCAATTTTGACTGGAGTTCTGGTAGCTGCTGTTAAAAAGTGAGGAGACTTAATCAGCGCAGAGCACTGCGTGTTTTGCGTGACTTTTAAGGAATTGTAGGAGGAGGAGAGAAATGGAAGAAGGCTTGAATAGTGGGAGAAGGAAAGTTGAAAATGGATGGAGTCTGGCGGATGTGGATGGAGAAACAGAGTCAGTGGCAAAGAAGGAAGAGAAAGGAAAGAATAGATGAAGAGAGAGAAAAAAAGATGCAGAGAGAGAGAGAGAGAGAGAGAGAGAGAGAGAGAGAGAGAGAGAAGCTTAAATTTGTGGTAGTTTTGAATGGAGTGCTGGTGTTAAATAGGACCAACACATGAATGTAGGTAAGTTTAAGAGCTCTCCCATTAAAAAAGAAAAAGTAAAGCAGAAAGGCATGGTTGGGAAAGAGGGAACGAAGTGAAGGCAAATATAGAAGCGAAGCAGAGGAGGTAAAAGGACGAAAAACATACAGAGAGCGAAGGAAAGAGGAAAAATAAACAGAAAAAAGAGAAGGAAGGCAAGTAAAGATAGGAAAAGAGTAATCAGAAAGATATTTTACTGATGCTCTGGTGAAACAAAAATAAAATGGATAGCATATATCAGCGAGCATACTTTGACACACACCAGTCTCACGACAACGTCCACACAAATGCAGCTTTGCCATGAATCCCTTCAAAACATGCACTCCATCATCCAGGCTGAAGCCCTAACATGCAACACTGATGATCCAGTGTACACGAGCAGTAAGAGCTTTGGGATGGCTATGATCTTTAGGGATGTTGCCGAAGTATGGATACTCCAACATGTGGACTCCACACTAAGACTGTAGCTGCTGCTATTGCAAGGGCTCTCCTACATACTCTTCACGAAATATATCAAACCAAATAGTACACACAAATTCTCTTAAATAAACAAAAACTTCTTGTAACTCAGCTTGGTGATAGCTTCTACCGAACGCCATGTCCAGAAGCTGTGGGAACACGGGAAATATTATCTTGTTAATCATAATTCGTAGTTATATTACCAAACATCCTAATAAATGTGCATTTGTTGTTCTGTATATTCCCTCAAACCTTGCACAGACCAAGGTAAAAACCAAGGGCCAGGCCATGTGCATCTCCTATTTTGAGGCAAATATGAGTCATGAGTGACGTCGGGTTCCCCATGAACCACCCGGCATGCTACAGCAGCCAATCAGAACCAGCCTCTCCATTGACAAGGCTGTATCTCCCCAAGTACTTGCCAACTTACACTGTCAGCCCTTATGTTACATAGGCACATGTCAAATGTAATTGGCCACTAAGGAAGAAGAATGTCATCATTGCAGTGCATTACCTAGTGCCTCTGCTTTACTACCATCCCAATTGCTCTGGATCTTCCACTCACATGAGGGGCTCTCCAGCCTCACCACCAACCACTGCTTCTTAAGCATAAATTACAGTAGTTGGACACATTTAAAGAAAACTGACAGATGAGCTGTTAACCCATCGCATCTGGGTGACATGTAACTGTGACATCCTGGGGAAACCGGGTGACATATATACATGATCTAGTGTTTCGCGGCATTTTTTAAAATATTCTGCGGGTTATTTTCACCACTGGCAACCCTCCTGCATGCATCCCAGTCATGCTTCAGTTATCTGCTTACCTCCATAATGGATAGACCTACGCAAAATGTTTTTCCTGTGTCCAGATCTTTGGCTGAGCACCCACAGGAAGTCCAAAGGCCAGAAAAGACAAGGCCTCAGTGACAGTGACATAGGGATAGATCTCGAGGTGACATTATCACCAATTGTGAATGGAGAAAGTGACTCTGAAGAGTATGTACGATGGTGCTAAGGCTGCAGTGCGTGTGGATGGTGAACTAAGTGAATTTTTCTCTTTGAAAGTTGGGTTGAAACAGGGATGTGTCATGTCTCCATGGTTGTTCAATCTGTACATGGATGGGGTAATAAAAGAGGTACAAGGTAGGGTAGTGGATGTTGGAGTGGCCCTGGTGAGAGAGGATAGTGTTTGGAAACTCCCTGTACTGTTGTTTGCAGATGATACCGTGTTGTTGAGTGAAGACGAAGGGGAGCTGCAAGGCTTGGTGGATGAGTTTGAGAGAGTGTGTAAGAAACGGAATCTAAAGGTGAATGTAGGGAAGAGTAAAGTGATGGTCTTTGAGAGAGGTGAAGTCAGTGAATGTACAGCGAGGTTGGATGGTGAGGAATTGGAAAATGTGAGTACGTTTAAGTACTTGGGTAGTGTGATGAGTAAGGATGGAGGTTTGGAGGGTGAAGTGCTTGAAAGGGTACAACAGGGAAGAAAGGTTGCTGGTTCTTTGAAAGCAGTGATAAGAAACAGGGAAGTGAGCATGGAAGTGAAAAAGTTACTACATGACAGTATTGTGATACCAACTCTAACGTACGGAAGTGAAGCTTGGACGTTGTTGGAAGGACACAAGTCAGGAGTGAGAGCAGTGGAAATGAGTTATTTAAGAGGAGCCTGTGGAGTCACATGGAGAGACAGGCTGGCGAATGAGGATATAAAGGAGCGCTGTGGTGTTGATGTGGATGTGATAGGAAGCGTTATGAGGAACACATTGAGGTGGTTTGGCCATGTGGAGAGGATGGAGGGTCAAAGACTGACGAAGAGAGTGTATGTGAGTGAGGTGGAGGGGGAAAGAGGGAGGGGGAGGCCGAGGATGAGATGGAGAGATGGGGTGGAGGGGTATATGAGAGAGGGGGGTGTGAGTTGGGAGCAGGGGAGTGAAATGGCGGGGGACAGGGCGACTTGGAGGCGATTTGTTTGTGGCCACCCCAAACGGGATTGAGGCGTCTGGCAATAGATAGATAGATAGATAGACTCTTCCTCTCAGCAAAGCGACTGCCATAATGAGTGTCAATATTTATGCGTCACATGAGGAGGGTGGAAGATGTGAGTCCTCCAAAGTGTGCCCATCATTTCTCCCTGAATATTCATCTGCTATTTCTGATGATGGGATTGATTCAGAGGGTATTGATGATCCTGGAGAGGGGGATATTGGCATGGATTAGAAGATGAAAGAGTAGCAAGGGAGTGGAGAAAGGGAAGAAGTGGAGGAGGGAGAGAGGAGGAAACATGGTTCGTCAAGCCTTCCGCCACCTCTGTGTCTATTTACATGAATAATGGAAACAGAAAGTTTGTTTCATAATGAAATCAGTGTATTATTTTTTATTGAAAGCTTTCATATGTGTATGTTATTATGAAAAAGTACAAATCACAGGGAAAAAATTCTGTTATAGTGGCAATTATAGTGGAGTGGAGATAAGGAGGAGGAAGGGAGGAGGGAACATGGTGCCTTGTGCCACCGCTGTGTCTTTTAATGTGAATAATGGAAGCAGAAAGTTTGTTTCGTGATGAAATCAGTGCCTTATTTTTTTGCTGAAAGTTTTCATGTGTGTGTATTTATTATGAAGAAAAAGTCTATATCACAGGAAAAATATTCTGTTATGGTGGAAAATATTTGATTATGGACAGTATGTGAATAACTATTTTGTTCACATTATTTTTTAAGTTTTATGTAGCAGTAGTAGTTGTTGTTGTAGTAGTAGTAGTTGTAGTAGTAGTGGTAGTAGTTGTAGAAGTAGTAGTAGTTGTAGTAATGGAAGTTGTAGTAGTAGTTGTAGTTGTAGTAGTGGAGGTTGTAGTAACAGTACTAGTGGTTGAGACATTATGACAGATGTATATGGGTGGTGTAAAGAAACACGAGTCTGAGACAAAGTTATTCTGACTAGTTTGGCCAGTTGTGAGTTTCTGTGCGAAACTATTCAGGAATAAACTTCTGTTTCAGACTCGTGTTTCTTTACACGTCATTCGCAGTAGTAGTAGTATTTGTAGTAGTTGTTGTAATACCCAGACTTCTAGTGGCACAGCGGTGCTAGAATCAAGCAACAATGCAAGCCAAATATACATCTGTGTGTGTGTGTGTGTGTGTGTGTGTGTGTGTGTGTGTGTGTGTGTGTATGTAAAGCTGTGTGGCGGTGAGGTGAGTAGGTAGCCTGCCTCAAAGTAGTTGCTATGGTTATAGGACTCCCAGTAGCAAGAACGCCTAAGTATGGAAAATTTTCACGTAAATAGTGTGTGTGGTGGATTGCAGTCTTCTAGAAGTGTTATCGAAGTGTTATTATTGTGGAGAGCTAGTCTTAACCTTAGTTGTGTCACCAAACCTCTGCCAAGCATACAGATACAGGCAAAAAAAAAAAAAAAATTGCCTGATTTCCCCACTCACTCTCCCTACACGCGCTTGACGGACTATCTGATACAATGAGCTTGAAGTCGAAGGATTGGTGAGTATTATGACACTTAGTTTTTTATTATTGGTTAAGTATTAGCTGAGATATGAAGGTTTAAAAATAGACAATTTTCTCAGGAATGCCCGGCTGAGAGAAGGGTTGGTGGGAATATATGCTGGACACGATGGGCCTCCACCAAGGAAATGAAACATTTGCCACTTATTTACGCGATGTGGGATTGACATGGAATGGGATGGTGACTCAGTCTATTTGCATCGTTTGTCATTTCCAACAGCATTCACATTTTCCTTAATTAATATGGGTCCTTAAAATAGTTCTCATCCTACCCAGAAACAAAGGGATTAACTTTTTGGTATGACTGTAAACAAGAACTTAAATCTTTGTCTTTATTTATTTGCAGGTGAGGTCCTTCAAAATTCTCTAAGTTAGAGCAAAGCCCAGAAATGGACGAGAAAGGAGCCAGCGTTGTGATAAGTTATATGCAAAAAAAGGGTATGATCCTCATGAAATCCATGAAGACATGATCAACACACTTGGTGAGGGCTCATTGTGCAATTCCACCATATAGAAGCAGGCTGCTGATTTCGAGTGGGACAAAGAGAGCACCGAAAATGACCAAAGGTTGGGATGCCCAAAACCACTGATGATGGATGACCAAGTGGAGGCTACTCACCATACGGTTTTGCATGCAAGATGATTGTCTGTGCAACATCACCTCTCCTCTCTCTTTCTAAACCTCACCTTCTCTTTCTAACCGAGACTCAGCTGTCTGAGGCAACTGACAACAAACCCTTTCTGTATCCTCCTACTTTCTCTATACTCATTTCAAAGCCAAAGGTGGCTGTTGTGTATATGGACACAACGACTTATCTTGCTCTCGTGTTCCTGAACTTGATTCTTCTGAAGTCTCTACTCTCTGGCTTCGGCTTTCCTGTAATTCTCTGACTAATTATATCTGCGCTGTTTACTTATCCCCTAATTCAACTGACTATCAAAAATTTTTCGACTATCGTACTTCTACGATGGAACACATTCTATCCATTTCTCCTTTCTCTGATATCTCCATTCTAGGAGATTTCAATGCTCACCACTACCTTTGGCTCTCCTCTCCTTTTACTGATTCACCTGGTGAACAAGCCTACATCTTTTCTATCCTTAATGACCTAGAGCAGCTTGTACAGCACCCTACCCGTATCCCTGACCACCTTGGAGAGAGCTCCAACGTACTTGACCTCTTCCTTACAACTAATCCTTCTGCTTACACTGTTAATCTTTCCTCTCCATTGGGCTCCTCAGATCACAACCTTATTACTTTAACCTCTCCTATCGCTCCAGTACAGCCTGTGGACCCTCCAGGGAAATGGCGACTGTAGCACTTTGGAGCTGCAGATTGGGAGGCCCTCAGGCGGTACTTCTTTGATTTTCCCTGGAATGATTATTGCTTCCATGGTCGGGAGCCATCTGAGTGTGCCTTGCACATTACAGAGGTTATTCTCTCAGGCATGGAAGCATGCATTCCTTTCTCATATCCTTTGACTAATGCAACAAAGCCTTGGTTCAATCACGCTTATTCTAATGCTGTCCGCAACAAGGAGAGGGCCTATAAAGGTACCAGCGCCAACCCACCCCTGAATCACATCTTTTTTATGTTTCTGCCCGGAATCGTGCTAAGTCTGTTCTTCACTACGCTAAAAATAATTTATCCGCACTAAATGCTGTCAACTCTCCAACTCAGATTCTTCCCGCTCCTTCTGGCACCTTGCCATAAACCTTTCTAACAACTTTACCTCATCATCCTTCCCTCTTCTTTTCTACTCTGATGGCTCTGTAGTTATTTCTTCTACTGATAAAGCAGGTCTCTTCACTTAGACTTTCTCCTCCAATTCCACTTTAGACGATTCCGGTGCTGTTCCTCCATCACTTCCCCCCTCTGACTTCCTCATGGCTGACATTAAAATTTCTTCAGCTGATGTATTTTCTGCCATCACTGGCCTCAGTACTAACAAGGCATAAGGGCCTGATGGAGTCCCTCCTGTTGTTCTCAAGAACTGTGCTTCTATGCTAACACCCTGCCTAGGTAAACTCTTTTGACTTTGTCTTTCAACTTGTACCTTTCCTTCTTGCTGGAAGTTTGCTCTCATTCAGCTAGTCCCAAAGAAGGGTGACCATTCCCAACCCTCTAACTATCGTCCAATTGCTTTAACATCCTGTGTCTGAAAAGATTTCGAGTTTATTCTTAACAGAAAAAAATTTAAGCATCTTTCCTATCACAAGCTTCTTGCTGATTGTCAGTATGGGTTCCGTCAGGGACGTTCAACTGACGTTCTTCTCACCTACCTTTCAGACTCTTGGTCATCCTCCTTTCGTGACTTTGGCGAAAGCTTTGCCATTGCACTTGACATCTCAAAGGCTTTCGATCCAGTCTGGCATAAATCTTTAATTTCCAAACTGCCCTCTTACGGTTTCTATCCTTCCATCTGTGCCTTCATCTGCAGCTTCCTTTCTGGTCGTTTTATAGCCTGTTTCTCAAACTGAAATCGCACTTGCATGATCACTGTTTTTGGAGTGATCATGAAGTCATCCATGCTGTTGAGGCGTATTTGGAGGCTCAAGGTGTGACTTTCTTCTGCGACGGGATAGCAATGCTTGTACGTCAGCAGGCTAACTGCATTGAACATAGAGCAAACTATGCTGAGAAATAATACAAGAACAATGATTCTCCTCCTGCAAAGGTTTTTAGGTGAGGATGAGAACTATTTGAAGGACCCATGCATTTAGCAACTGATTTCATGCTTGGAATGAAGACGATTTTAGCATAACAGTAGGCCACCCAGGAAAAAAGTGTCCAGTGAGAGTGATTGTTAAATCATTAAAAAAATAACGTTTTGTATGTGTCTCCACGGCTTTGTCAATTATGCCTTTCATTTGAATCACCATAGATGGGGAAGAGGGATGGATGGAATAGGGAAGATAAAAGGAAGTGGTAAGAAGAGGGTGAACGAGAGAGGGGATAAAAAGATTGTCAAAAATTGAGAAGTAATTAAAATGGGTAAGTAGAGACAGGAAATGCATGGGGAAATGAGGAAACAAAGGTAGAAGAGGAGGGAGTGTAAGTAGAGAGAGGAAATAAGGGAAGAATAGGGAAAGGAAGATTTAAAAAATAAGTAAGGAGAGGAAATAAGGGAAGAATAGGGAAAGGAAGGTTTAAATAATAAGTAGGGAGAGGAAATAAGGGAAGAATAGGGAAAGGAAGATAAAAAAAAAAAAGAAGAAGCACAGGATAACAGCAAGGGAGAAATAGAGGGTACTGAGTTTATCTGTAGGGTTATTAGTCCTGCAACACTATACAGGTGCTACGGAGGGGATTGAGGAATGGACGGCGGAACGAAAAGAGGCTGAAATAAACAGAGAAAGGAAAGGAAAGGTGGATTAAGGAAAGAAGGCGGAGCAAGCGACTTACAATAGTAGTTGGAGATGCCACCATCTGTTCATTTGATGTCAAGCTACCTCTGGCCGACGCTAAGTAAATTTGCAAACCAATCTTAAGGCTAGGAAACCGTTTATTACGTTGGGTTGTATCCACAAAGGTTAACAAAATAGTCGCGTGGTGGTCTAGTGGGTTAAGAACCCTCAACAAAATGCGACCCATTATGCTTTACGTCCAATAGGATTTTTTTTTTTTTCACTTATATACTATCGCTCGAGGAAGAACGACTAGTAACTCTGCCCTTAAATGTCGAGACTAAGTAACGTAGCCCCTGACACTTAAAGACTCCTTCTGGGCAAGCATATGATAGCAGGATGGATAAATGGAGAAATAGATAGATAGATAGACAGATAGATAGACAAAAACATAGACAGTAGATAGATAAAGAAAAAGATACATGGATAAAGATAGATAAAGATAGGCTACATGGATAAAGATATAGATAGAAAGATAGATAATAGTCTCCTAGAATGCATCCATAATAATTTCCTTTACAACCTTTTATATTCCATGGTAGGCTATATTTAGCTTTGTCATATTTTGGAATATATACTGTATCTTCTGCTTAACATTCCGCATTATATTTCTCGCATATGTGATGTCCCCGCGTTATTTTTCTCTCAGAATATAGGCAAGATTATACTTATTTTCTGTCACGTTTTTCCCATACTTAACGTTTCATTTTATATATCGATATTATTTTTTCAACATACAGTTTATTTCAGGCATGGCAGTCTAGAAATTACAGTCTACATTTTTCTATCTCATTATTATTATTATTATTATTTTTATTATTATTATTAATTATTATTATTATTATTATTAATTATTATAATTATTATTATTATTATTATTATGAAGATGATGATGATGATGATGATGATGATGATGATGATTTTTATTATTATTATCATTATTGTTATTGTTATTATCATTATTATTATTATTATTATTATAAGCTAAACTCTCACATAACTTGCCTTCCATTCGATGTTCTTTAAAAAATCTCCTAGTACCTGACATTCTATTATTTTTTTCCTATCCAGTTTCAATTCTCTGGATTATTTTTTTCTTACATCATAATCCTGCTTTTTTCTTTGGTCATGTCTGTCTAGTCAACAGCCAATCCATTATTTTGACATTAAAGAAAGAGTGACCAGTTGTTCTTCCCTGAGTGACATTATATTTGAAAGAAATCACAAGAACTTGCTTGCAATCACTCGTGGGACATAACCGGTTGGAGCGACTTGACTCACTAGACCTTCAAGTGTCCATTTAGTGGTATGGTAAATGCTTTGCTGTGCTAAAGATACCATTTGCCTTGTTGCTCAGTTTACATTCACCTGATGGTAAAACTATTTCAGGTGAGTCATGGTGGACGCCCTCACTAACTGTTGTATTTCAGGTCTAGTTTTTTCTTAAATTTTATAACAATTAATAGTCAAGGAATACACAGAGTTTATTCATATTATATATCAGTGTTATTTGTTTATTTCTTTACAACATTCTTGAATTATATGTATCTTTCTTAATATCATATTTGGAGGTTATTATTTTTCCGAAAATTCATATTACAAGTCTGCAAATATTTTCACTCTGTTGTAGTTCTCTTTACTTACTCTTCATGTCATATATTCCATGATTATAGCTATTTCACACTGTGACCAAAAATTCCCATTTTTTGTTTACATCATGTACTATTTATATTCGGGGGTTATCTTCTCAGTCGCTGTGTACTTCAAAGCTCGGTTTCACAACGGACTATACATTTTTTTTGCGGAGTGGGTAATTGTGTGCAGTGAGGGAGGAATGGTGCTAAACATTCTGACATTTGTGATAGCTGGATATACGATGTAGGATGATGATGATGATGATGATGATGATGATGATGACGTAGTTTTCCTAACGTGGTGATAATAATAATGTGAAAGGGTTTGAGATTTTGTTAGCGATGATGAAGGTGTGAAGGGTGATGATAATGATCATGATGATGATAATGATGATCGGCAGCCATTCCACCCCTCTCCTCACTTCCCATTCCCCTCATCCTCTCACCCTTCCGTTCCTCCGTTTTCCTCACACATCTCCCTCTCTGCCTCTCCTTTTTCGTCATCCATTCAATTTCCCCTGTTCGTCTTCCCCATCCCGCACCCTTATCTCTCTCCACATATCCCCATCTCTCCTGTCTCCCCCATTTAGAGTATCTCCCATTCTACCCACTTCCTTTCCTTCCAGTCGAGTAACCTCATCTCATAACCATCATCACTATCCCTTCTTCTCCACCCTTCACCAGTCTCGTACCTCACAACCCATTTATCTTCACCCATGAATGGATTATGTTCGGATCGAATTATAAATCACTGTCGTAGGAACACATTTGCATAATACGTAGAGATGTGTGTGTGTGTGTGTGTGTGTGTGTGTGTGTGTGTGTGTGTGTGTGTGTGTGTTTTCTGGGGAGGAATACATCGGCATAACAGGTACAGGTACGACAGGTGTACACGATATTAAACTATTCTGAATTTTAAAACAGTATAAAATATCTGTGAAAAGGGTAGAAAAAAATGTGTTTATTTTTATAAGCGCAGTAAGGGAACGGACGCGTGGTGCTGAGTTTTGATGATCAAGGCACTTTCTTCAATGCGCTGACTAGCGTTGATATTTTCGTATGGCAAATATGCAGACCAAGGAAGAGAACACCGGGAAGACTGTTTTATGTGTAAAAATCCGAGAATTCCTACACCCAGCATAACGTGATGGCATTGGGTAAACGGATGCTCATTTGCTTCTCTTCCAACGAAATTAGGAGAGACAGAGATCAACCAGACTCCCAGAGTATAGGATGGCCCTCTTCCAATAAAGTAGCCAGTCGTCGTGGGAACTTTTCAGTAACTTGAGTTCTTGATGGCATATCTAAGTCCCGACTTCCAAAATCTGGCAGAGACTTATTCCACAATATTAAAACATTTTCTTTAAAACTGCAGACCATTCAAAGCTATTACGTACCTGTAATACATTGCTCGTATCTATGTGACCACTATGGGAGTATGCCGTAGCAGGTTGGTTCACATCCCTGTGTTCAGAGTTGTAAGGACACCGACTGTGCTGCTTAGGTTAGAGTTTTATTTCATTTACAAAATTTTACTCGCGTATAAATACAAGTATCGGGAGGAAAATATATTTTATAAACGAAAAAATGGATCTTGTTCGTATAGTACTCAAGTACTAAAAGTAAAAATTAGCCACTAACTTCTCACTCACCTCAAAGCTATGAAGTAGCAAATTATTTGGAACTGTAAACCTGGAAATACCACGGGTAATTAGTGATGTGACGTCGATATGAAATTACAATGCATCAGTTGTGGAAAAGGTGTATGTAGAAATGACTTATGTATAGTGCAGAGAGTGCCAGGAAGTGTGAACTGAAAATGTGTAAGAAAGCTTGGTTAAATGCTGCTGCACCAGGAGTGGGAAAAGGTTGTGAGTATGCTTTAAGAAGAAGCAAAGATGACTTTTTTTTTTTTTCTTTTTTTTTTTTAATGCAAGGAAGAAGGAATCAAAGGCCAGGGGCTCGCAAACCGATCTTCCCAAGAAAAAACAAAAACAATACAAAAGAGAGCCAAATTCAAGATCCCTTCATTTCAAGTTGCCTGGACACACTGTGTTTGAAAGACTCGAGATCATAGGAAGTAGGAAATACAGATAGAGAGAGACAGTTCCAGAGTTGACCTGTTGCCATTTTTATTTATAATTTTTAATGCTAAGGATTATTGTTGTTGTTAAGTAACCCCGATCTGACTGACCGAGCAGATCCATCAACTGCAGGCAGGCAACCTCCGCATGGTCGTCAGTTGCATGGAACCGGTGTTCCCTTGCCGCAGACAGCGCCTAGCCACAGCGTGGCACATTGAAGAGAGTGAAGGCTTTCTTCCTGGATGGACGCCGCATCTGCGTCTCCACGAAGTTTACAGGGACACTACAGTAGTCTCCACATCACCCCTTTATAGGGTTATAGTAGCCACCCAGCGTTGTAAACGGATTTCTGGGTCACGGGAAACTATGAGGCTTGTCACTGTGTGTAGAGCCACATGAAATGAAGCGAAAAGTAATAAAACGCGACAGGATGGATGGGACAGGAAGGAAGAGAGGAAGGCAGACACAGATGAAGAATTGTAAAGGTGCATTAAGAAGCAAGCACAAAATAAGTGAATGGATGATGGCCGCCGCCACCTACCACCTGCCGAACACTTTAGGAAAAGTATGTAGAAGAATAACCATAGAGACGGTAAGATATGCATCAGAATGTCCGCTTAGTGGTCTAGCGAATACTGTTAGAAGTTTCAACGATGAAATTGAAGCCTGTGTATGGACAGATGGGAGTTTAAGTGAGTCATTGAAGCTAAGTGTTGAAGTGAGATGATTACACACACACGCAGGCATACACACACCCACACCCACACCCACACACACAAACACACACACGCGCACACACGCGCACACACACACACACACAGACACACACACAGACACACACACACACACACACACACACACACACATATATATATATATATATATATATATATATATATATATATATATATATATATATATATATATATATATATGGAGCCTCCGTGGTACAGTGGTAAAGTGTGCGTTTTCGTACACTGGAGAGCAAGGGTTCGCGCCCAGCCAGGGTAATAAACTTTGGAAGCGTTCTCCCGGCCATGTACTGCTTTGGCGGACACCATGGGTGCTGTCGTTGAACCAGTGTCGCATACTGTAAAGTTTGTTTGCACCCAGCCGGCTTGCGCGGGTCGAAACACTTGGTTCACAGACTACACACACATCCAAAGCCACTACAACACTACAATCACACTTACAAGCACTTCTCACCCTACATACAATCTCTACCAGACAGCCTAAGCCACTTGGTAGAGATACATAGGCTGTATCGTCCCTGCTTCGGTAGGGATAGGTCGGTCCTGCAGTGGATCTCAACGGCTGCTGCTGATATATTTATAGATAGATAGATATATTAATCTTTTTCTGTGTCTGCTCTCCTACCTTCCTATTTCTTTCATCTTTCATTTCACTTGTCATTACTCCTTCCTTTCAGGTTGCTTTATACTGAGTGATAAGACTAATGGTTTCCTGTATACCAGGAAAACATATACAGTGCTGGGTGGTAACCATATAACCAACCGATACTTGTTTCCTACGTGTCAGCTAGTGGGTTGGCAGAGGGTTAATGCCCCTTCCCGTAAAACAAGCAACTCAAAGACCAACGGCCAACCCTTCTGGGATGATAGCATCTCACTATAGACTGATAGATGGTATGTTAAATGGGTCCCCACAGAATATGTCTCGTGTTACTCCTTATATAACAATAACCTTTACTGAGTGTGACACAGGCTTAGGCTATCTATGGATTATCACACACACACACACACACACACACACACACACAACACAATATATATATATATATATATGCA
>NC_136957.1:27789367-27806867 GCF_032717465.1 Coenobita brevimanus | reverse complement strand
GCCTTTGACACCACCCTACTGAAAAGAGTTGTATGTGGGGAGCCTCCCCACACACGAGAGTTGTACTCTAAACAGGGGTAAACTATTCATGTGTTATCTTTTTTTTACGTCCCTCATACCATGGAAACGGTGTAATTACAATGCAAAACAATGATAATGTAATGTGCCAAGTAGACTAGGAAGAAAGGGATTACTATAGTTTCTAACTATGCAAAGATGCCACCCAAAAAGACCTGCCTTGTTTCTGTGACGACCACAATTCAGCTCTGCCAGAACTTCATCAAATGTTATTTCTCCCACGAGGCGCAACTAAATTGTGTCTGTTCCATGGGCCATTTCCTGCTGCCTGGCTCACTACTGGACTACTGGAGACTAATTATCTCTTTAATGTGGTTATTTTTTGTCTAGTTTTGTCTATGTATCGGCAGACGATGTTCTTCAGTTTAGAGCCACTTCTCGAATAGTGGGGTTAGATATAGCCTTCATAGACTGGTTCAGCTTAAGAAGTCTTTCGAAAACTGAAAAAAAAAAAAAAAGTAAGGAGACAGGGAAAATGTTGAAATGCGACATGGGCGTTACAAGGCTAAAATCACAACGTCCTGCATCGGATTCTCCCAAAACGAAGACCTTTCACCAGCGAAGATTGTTCCAGCTGACATATCCATACCCAAGTACACATCCAGGTCTCTGTGACATCATTGGACACCCCAAAGGTACCTTTAGAGTAAGTATAA
This sequence comes from Coenobita brevimanus, assembly GCF_032717465.1. Lineage (NCBI taxonomy): Eukaryota > Metazoa > Arthropoda > Malacostraca > Decapoda > Coenobitidae > Coenobita > Coenobita brevimanus. The sequence continues at coordinate 27,806,133 of NC_136957.1, read as the reverse complement.
ATAATAGCGCCATTCTTTTTCCCTGAATCATTAGGTATCATTGCAGTTCATGCGTATGTCTGGCGAGAGAGTAATTGCCAAGTGAACCACTCACTGGATAGGAAATCTTTCAAAACCAAGACAGTTTCCATGGTATATAATATATACCATGGAAACTGTCTCGGTTTTGAAATATTTTGTCGCTCATGTATCCTTGTGCAATATATTTATAAATAAGCTCTCTATTGTATCTACCCTGCGCCATCGAACCCTAGATTTAGAATAAATAAATAAATATATACTTTCATACATACACACATACATACTTATATATAGGCTACACTGAAAACATACTGCATATACATTTTTTGTTCTCTTCTCTTACATCCTCCAGCACGCACACGACCAACAACATTTTTCGTCCCCCACACACACCAGCACTCCCCTCTCAAGCGCCTTACCACAAGCACTTACTCTTTCAGTTCCACACGCACTCACTCACATTCAAACATGCACATGTCCCTGAACTTTTACACCTCTCGCTCTCCCCCTCCCACTCCACCAGACACTTGTGAATATTCTTTACATATGATAGAGGAATTTGCAGGTTAGCACACACACACACACACACACACACACACACACACACACACACACACACACACACACACACACACACACACACACACACACACACACAAAATCTCATAATAGTATTCTCTCTCTCTCTCTCTCTCTCTCTCTCTGAGGCACCTCTCGCGTACATACATGCTCGCAGACATGCTGCTCATAACATTACTTGAAAGAGAATCGGGAAAGAAAAAACAGACAGAATCGCTCGCTTGGTTTCTCTCGTTCCTTCTCACATTTGAGATGGGTATGCGTCGACGAGGGACGGAAAGAATAAAAGAAGGAAGGAATGAGGGAGGGAAGAAGGCACGAAGAGGGGAGGTTAACCTAGATTCTACAGAAATGGATGAGGTGAAGTAAGAAGGGAAGAAACGAGAGACGGATGAAATGAAGGAAGGATGCTAACAGGAAAAATGTTGGAGTGAGGTAGGATGAGAAATGAAGGAAAGAAGGAAGTAAGTAGGGAGGAATAGAGAAGAACGTAACAGGCGGGACTGAAGGAGGAAGAGACGGATACAAGTAATAATGAAAGTACGAAATAATAAAATACAATGGAAAAGAAGGAAAACTGTAGAAAAGTAGATGGAGAAGAAACAGATAAATGGATGTAATGATGAAAGGAAAATAGAGAAGAGGAAAGAGCTGAGATGAAGAAATTAATAAAAGAAATGAAGGGAGTAGGACAAGCAGAGAGAAACAGAGAGGAAAGTGATGAACTGAAAGAGAGAGAGAGAGAGAGAGAGAGAGAGAGAGAGAGAGAGAGAGAGAGAGAGGAATAGAAGAAAGGAAGAAGTAATGAGAAGAGGAAAAATAAGGGAGACTGAAAAAAAAAATAGGGGAGTATGGAAGGAGAGACTTCCAGCAGAAAAGGAGAAAAGTGGAATGAAACTTATGAAATAGAAGAAATAATTCATGAGCTAAGAATGGAAGGTGCGAGGGGAAAAAGCAGGGAAAAGAGTGTGGAATGTAAGGATGAATGAAGGAAAGAAAATTTAAATTTTTTTTTTAAGAGGGATGGGACTGCAGAGAAGGTAGGAGCGAGAAAGTGTGTGTGTGTGTGTGTGTGTGTGTGTGTGTGTGTGTGTGTGTGTGTGTGTGTGAGAGAGAGAGAGAGAGAGAGAGAGAGAGAGAGAGAGAGAGAGAAGGGGTGGGGGCAAAATTATCGATGATCGTTTAACAGGGAAATACAGAAATACTGGATAGGAGAAAATAAAGACTGTAGGAAGAGCAAGAGAGGAATACGACTTGTTAAGAGATGCAGGAGGGCTTGAGAATATGCCTAAAAGTTTGAACGCGAAATGGGGAAGAGGAGAGGAGGAAAAGAGAGTACCAAAAAAATGGAAGAGAGGAAGAAATGCGATTAGAGAAGAAATTAGAGAAAGAGAAGAGAGGACAGGGAGAAGGGAGAATAAAGGAAGGGAAGAATAAGTAAGAAGAAAGACGAGAAGGAGGAAAAGATACTGAAAGGAGGAGGGGAGGGCGAGACGGAAGAGGAAAGAAAGGGGAAGGAGGGAGAACTGGGTGAAAAAGGGAGGACTTAGAGGTAGGAAGAGGAAAGGGGGAAAAAAAAAAGAAAGGAAAATACGAGAGCAGGAGAGAAGAGAAGGAAAGATGACAAAAAGAAAATTATCGGAGAAGAGGGCGAAATGGGAGAAAAAAAAATCAAGGAATGGAAGGAAAGGGAGGGAAAAATGAAGAGAAATTAGAAGGGTGAGGAGAGGAATGAGGGGGCAGTATATGGAAGTAGCAAGAGAGGAAGTTAAGGGGGGAGAAGGGGAAAAAGAAAATGAAGAAATGGTGAGAGGAAGGATAACAAGGTGAAAGAAAAAAGGAGAGGATGAATAAAAAGGTTGGTGAAATAACGGCACTATATTACCTTGGATCACAGGAATCTCTCTCTCTCTCTCTCTCTTGATGACCATCCTGGTTTAAAGTCTCAGGCAGCAATTTTCGTTAATATGTGTCTGTGCCATTTTCTGCCAGTGAGTAATTAAGTTCTGTTATGAGGGGTAAGGCTTTGGGGTAATGAAGCCACTTATAATGTCACCGAGCTGACTTGATAACATACGTGTCGAACCTACCTTCATATAACCATTTATTGTTACTAATACTTTCCTAGGAGCAGCATGTTGCTGCTATTGTTGCTATTGCTTTTTATGTTTGCTCATTGCAGATTAATATACATATCCATTATTATGACTAAAACTGTTAACTTCACACTGCTGATATTTATAATAATAATAATAATAATAATAATAATAATAATATTATTATTATTATTATTATTATTATTATCATTATTTTGTTATTATTATTATTATTATTATTATATTATTTACTATGACACATTATTATTATAGTTGGGTCGGTTGGTATACACAATTTCACTACGATGACATTTTTTTCCTGCAATCTTCAGACGATTATTTCGTTCAGGGAATCCTTTGCGCTAAAGGGATTAGAAAGAAGCTTAATTAAACTCCTGTTGATGATGATGATGATGATGATGATGGTTTTGTTTTTGTTACTGCTGGTACTGATGATGATGGTTTTGTTTTTGTTACTGCTGGTACTGATGATGATGGTTTTGTTTTTGTTACTGCTGGTACTGGTGATGATGGTTTTGTTTTTGTTACTGCTGGTACTGGTGATGATGGTTTTGTTTTTGTTACTGCTGGTACTGATGATGATGGTTTTGTTTTTGTTACTGCTGGTACTGATGATGATGGTTTTGGTTTTGTTACTGCTGGTACTGATGATGATGGTTTTGTTTTTGTTACTGCGGGTACTGATGATGATGGTTTTGTTTTTGTTACTGCGGGTACTGATGATGATGACTTTGTTTTTCTTACTGCTGGTACTGATGATCATGATGATGATCACGATTTTGGTCTTGACACTGCTACTACTGACGATAATGATGATACTACTGGTAAGGGTGATGATGATAATGATTTTGTTTTTCATACTGCTGGAACTGATGATGATGATGATGGTGATGATGATGATGGTGATGATGATATTGTTTTATGATTCGGCTGGTGCTGGTAGCGATGACAATGATTTTTTTTTATACTGCTGGAATTGATGATGATGATTGTAATGATGATGATGATGATGATGATGATTTTGTTTTTTTATACGGTTGGTATTTTGATGATTTTTTTTGATACTGCTGGAACTGATGATGATGATGATGGTGATGATGATGATGATGATGATGATTTTGTTTTTTGATACGGCTGGTACTGGTGGTGGTGATTTTTTTTTTTTTTTTGATACTGCTGGTACTGATGATGATGGTGATGATGATGATGATGATGATGATGATTTTGTTTTTTGATACGGCTGGTACTGGTGTTTTTTTTTTTTTTTTTTTTTTTTTTTTTTATACTGCTGGTACTGATGATGATGGTGATGATGATCTTGTTTTTGACACTGCTGGAGTTGATGACGAAGATGATGTTTTTATTCTTGACCTGTTACTACTGATGATGATGATGATGATGATTTTGTTTTTGGCACTGCTGGTACTGATGATGATGCGTATGATGATGATGATGATGATGATGATGATGATGATTTTGTTTTTGATACTGCTGCTTCTGATAATGATGATGATGATGATGATTTAGTTTTTGATGCTTTTGGTACTGATGATGATGATGATGATGCATGATGATGATGATGATTTAGTTTTTGATGCTGTTGGTACTGATGATGATGATGATGATGATGATGATGATGATGATTTTGTTTTTGATACTGCTGCTTCTGATAATGATGATGATGATGATTTAGTTTTTGATGATGATGATGATGATGATGATGATGATGATGAACCCTATTATTGCTATTATTAATGATGATGGTAATGATCTGGTGGGTGTATTTGGATTGTGTTGTTGCAAAAGACGACATCAATGGTAGTAAAGAGAGAGGAGAGAGATAACAGAGGACAAAGAGTGACAAAATGTTACTGTAACCAGAGGAAAAGACAGTGTAAGTAAATGAAATGAGAGACATGCATGAGAGACCGATGACGCTGGAAGGAGAGAGAGAGAGAGAGAGAGAGAGAGAGAGAGAGAGAGAACCGAAGGAGGCTGATGATACTCTCAATCCATTTTTCAGGCAGGAGATGAGGTCGTTCGCCATTCCGTTACTGTGCCTCCTTCCCGTTATTCCCAGGCTTCCGTTGTTCCAATACTTCCGTTATTATCAGGAATGGTTCGTAAGATGATGATATTAAGGCCCACACATACGCAGTCTGCTGTAAAGAAAGGCAACATAAGCACCAATAGTTTACTGGGAAGGCAATGTATCTTTGTATAGGTTCCACCCTTCGTCGTCAGTAAGAGCCTCAGTAATTTTGTCACATAGGATCCCCAGATTACCCCACTTGCATTTCTGGGTAAACAGGGGCAAGAGGGAAACACTCATCGTCCAACACTCTGACCGACCCATGGCTGTTGTGGCTTTGTTGTCCTGTATTACTGCACACACACAAATTACCCTACCAACGATCACAATGAAAACATCATGACTTTACGTGGGAATACAAACCAACTTTTTGTGGTTATCGTTGCTGTGTTATGGAAGGCAAGATGGAAATGTTTTGCGTTATGTCCTTTTATTTTTCAGTTGTTTGTGCTATTACACCGATGTCTGGGATATTTCACGAATACTTGAGAGAAGTAGGGGAAAAGAATAAACGAAAGTATATGATATTCTTGGTTATGGGAGGGAGGCTTATGAATGACTACGAGCGAGCCCTGCCCTGCCAGACCGTCACGCTAAGCAGAAGCTAATAACTTTACTTCTATGTGAATTAGTGTTGAAATTCTTTCTCTATGTGATACATTCGTTCAATAAGTATTGTTATCAATTTAAAACTCATCCATAAATGAGTAGGAACCGCTTGGAATCTCGAGTTTTCCATGGAACTGTTGGCTCTAAGCAGTGAACGCCCGAATTACCATATCAAATTTAAAAAGATTTTCAGTCGAAGTACTGCTTTTTTGGCATCAATTCTAGCAGTTAAAAATCGGAGATTTCGCCTATAATTTTATATTAAGTTTTTGCTATGTTTTGATGGTGAAATCACCAGGGGATAACACCCCATTTCCGTTTGTGGGTGGGTTGGTGTATGTGAGAGAATGTCTTTCGTTGCAGTATATTTTTCATTGTTCAGCAACCATCATAAAGAAATGATATACTGTATCAGAGGGAAATTGTGGTAACATGGCACTCTCTTACCAGTCAAGCGCTCACAAAGTGCACGTTACTGGTAGGAATATGTTTCCTGGTTATGAGAGAGAGAGAGAGAGAGAGAGAGAGAGAGAGAGAGAGAGATGCGTGGAGGGGGGGGGCCACCAAGCATCCAACCTTTGTTTTCATCCTCACGTAACAGACACCACCTCATTACTGATGCTTCCAATAATTCCTGGCATTGCTTTATGGTCTTATTTTGATGGTCATCCCATTGTTAAATTTTGAGGGAGTGAGAGTGTATCCATTTTTATGTCAGATCATTCATTTATTATCGTCAACCCGTAATTCTGGCTAAGTTTCTGTTATTGCTGTTACCCCATTATTAGTGTCACCTGGTGTCCGTAGATTGTATGCCTTCTCCTTACACATGCCTCTGATTGCCAGAGAAACTTTTCGTCAGATATGTAAAGTAGCGTTGTTTGTGGTATAATATTAAATTTCTTATTCTTACTTTTTGCACAGACCTTTCATGAGTCTCACTACGGACGAGTTCATTCAGTTTTTAGTGGCATCCATTTCTTACAAACAAGCCATTATTTTTTATAAGCATCCCGATATTCTGGTCGTTACCTTGTTATTATGATCGTTATTCCGATACTTCCATCCATTCTGTCATTATCCTGTTAATGTTATTGTGTTATTCTGATTGTCATCCTATTATAATGGTCATTTTCTAATTTTATCACTATTCTAATATTGTGATCATTTTGTTAATCGGGTTGCCATCTCAGTATTCTAGTTTTAAAGACGTTAATTTTTTATCCATCATAACGTCAGATCGGTATTTGCACGTTGATTCCCTTACTAGTTATCATACAGGTAATGTTGTGTTCCCTTTATGATGGTAGTGCGATGCCGTCTTTTTACTATATTCTTGATACCACTCAGAAAAATTGTTTTACATGATTTAAGACAGAGGTATGGAAATTGTTGAGGCTAGGAAACAAACTGGAAAAGAGATGATTGGATGAATTATGTACGTAAGTGCAATGACAAGGGCTTGACACTCTAGTTTTAATTTAATAGTCATCGGATTTACTTTAAGAGATGTTTATTGAGGGGAGGGGCAAAAAAAGAAAAAAAAATGGTCCAAGGTGTGAGATGAATTCCATCGGGCAGCTCGTATGATGCATATATAACACTGTGGCCCAATTCACTAGGTATGCGCCTGACGGTCTCCCATTTCTGTCCTTACCAGTTCCTGACAATGGACTTTAATTCACCTCATTAGAAGAAAAGGAAGGCTAGGACAATAAATATGACGATTATAATGATGATAATTCTGGTGACGATGATAATAGTGCCACTTCGTTAATCTGTCCAGTCTCCCGTGATTAGTCATGCGAGTGTTATGCATAGTATGGGAGAGAGGTTGTGTCCCGTTATACTCTCATGTCATTCTGTCATTACCCGCTATTCATTTAGTAATTTCATCCCATCATTATTCATTGTGGAGGTGTATGGGTATGTCCTGCTGTTCCATACTGTCGCACTTTTCCCAGTTATTACAGAATATTTTGTAATAATGGTGTCGTTATGGGAATTTTAGGGGTCGTTAATTATGGGTTATAGTGGCACTGAGGGCGAGAGAGAGAGAGAGAGAAGGTGTATGCGTGTGTGTGTGTGTGCGTGTGTGTGTGTGTGTGTGTGTGTGTGTGTGGTATCATACTTCTAAAACGTTGGCCAAGACACTGAAGACTTTTCCCATCCTCACACTTGTAATTTCCTTAAAAAAGTAAACAGAATTTCTAATTGCGCTTCTGTATCGCCTGGTGAGAGAGAGAGAGAGAGAGAGAGAGAGAGAGAGAGAGAGAGAGAGAGAGAGAGAGAGAGAGAGAGAGATTACTAAAAACAAGGAAATGCAACCGAGAAGAAAAAAATAAAAGAAAAACAAAATATGCGACTCCTCTGGAAGCTGCACCCACCCCTGCAATATTGTAGGGAGAAGAAATATTTACGGGAGAGGTGGAGGGACGAAATTCGTGAATCACCCAGTCTATATATTCCAGACTGGGTGACGGTCTACTACTGAGCAAAATTTCGGGTTCTGAAATAAATACTATAGCGTCATCCCTCATGGGGGAAGGCTCCCACCCAGGGTGGTCTGGCCATCAGAGATCTTCCCCTGCCGAAAAAGGCCGGAATGAATGTACAGTATACCAGAACGCAATATTTCGCCAGGTCCCCCAGGACCTTCGCTAGGGGGTAAGGGGACTTCTGTGGTCTTCCCTTTTTAAATCTTGGTCATAGTAAAGATCTACATTGTAAAAAGTTTCATATTCTCAATTTTTAAAATCATGGAATTGTCTGAATTGTCCCCTCAGGGAACCGTCCCCTATTGGGGGGGTGGCCAATGGGGGTCTCTCCCTGCTCAAAATGTGATCGGGGTAAATGCCTACCAATAAACAAAACATTGTGCTCCTAGGTTAAAATCTCTGGCCATACAGAATGTCTTTGCCGTGACCGGCGAAGACCACCTTCTCGCCTGTGTGTGTGGCGAGCTCCGGTGGTCCCAGTATCAAAACATGGCGGGAGTGAACACCAATAAATATGCCGATTTTTAGTATTTCAATTAAACAGTTTGGCTAAGCAAAACGACTTTGACCGAGACCACCAGGGACGCTCCCCCGTGAGGGACGAAGCTCGGAGGTCTCATCCTTAAAACCTAGCATGAGGGAACCTCTACCACTGTGCAAAACTTTGTGTTCCTAAGTAGAGCAGATTGGACCTGACGGTTTGAGGTGGGTCACCCTGTGGGCCCCGCCACTGTAGGCGCGGCCTTTGAGGTCACATCCCACCTGAAACCTGGCCTGACAGGACGTCTACCAATCTTCAAAATTTCGTTTTCTTAACACTATTCCCATATGGCTTAAACCCCTTCTTGAGGAAAGTCCAGTAACTCAGTGCTTGAGTGAGTGCGTGAGTGAGTTATTAACACAATTAGGAGCAAGGGTCAATTTTTTGTTTCACACAACCACTGATTTTTGCATGAAATCTGAGTGTTTCCAATGGATTTTGGTGTGATTCATTTGATTTTGCCCTTCAAATCTATTGCCAATCAATGGTTTCAAAGGAATGAATATTTTTGCAGTCACCTTGGAAACCACTATTTTTCTTTTAGAAAAAGGGTCAAAATGAACAGAATCACACCCAAAACCATAGGAAACACTCAGATGTGATACAAAAATATGGGTAAATTCTCGTATTTACACCCAACTCCCAAACAAGCTTAAAATTGTATTTTCCCGAAAGATTTTAGTGTTTTTCGCTTGAATCTAATAATGACTAATAATCATTTGTCGGAAATCATTTTTTTTTTTTTTTGCGGTCCCTCCCCCCCAAGAATAATGAGGGACCTGTGGGAAAGCGAGGTTTTGGTTGGGGAAAACACGCAAAAACCAGTGATTTCCGACTGAAACTGGTATCAGATTCAAACCAAAAAAACTAAAATTCTTCGGAAAAACATAATTTTAAGCTTCTTAGGGAGTTTGTGTTTCCTAACTGGGGGCTTCGTCCCCCTGACCCCCCATCCCTGGCCGTGCTTCCTAACTGGGGGGCTTCGCCCCCCAGACCCCCCCCTGACATTAACCAAACCTCATCTAACCTAACCTAACCGGGTGTAAATAAGAAATAATGCCTTTACCCACCAGTTTACAGCTACTGAAGTAATTACGGCGATTTTGCAGCCTTCACAGTTCATGGTTGGAGACGAACTTTCAAATCCTGCAGGCCCTAGCTTGGGGCGTTTGAAATCCTACTTTGTCACATTGAGGGCTCTTAACAGATTGTGGAAGCACGTTATGTCGTCTCAAAAAGTTAATTGCTCCCTGATCTTCGTCCATATAAGTCTTAGTAAATCGCCAGTACGACCATGAGCACCCTCCATGAGACGACATCGCGAACTGACTTTCAAATCAAAGGCCACGGTGACGCCACACGTACGATAATTATCGTATAACTACGATAATATTGCCTCTGGTACGATGTACGATACCATTTTCTATTATCATACGGTTTGTATGATAATTTTGGGTTGAAAGCTAGCATGACGGTAAATTTTGTGGCACGCATAGCTAATCGTGCACAGTTGTTCCACAACTGGACAGATGAGGATCTTAAGGGCTAATGTGATGGTCATCACTGAAAATATTTTTTTTGTGGTCTTACTGAGTTATTACCTGCAAGAGTAAGCACATTTCAATGAATTATCTAAGTTCTATGGACTGCATTCTGTTGCTAGTCAGAGTGATTTTCCAGATTGGCACTAAGGCTATTTCTTTTCCTTTTAGTATTATTCTTAAGACCAACTGCCTAGCCCCGGGCTTCTACGCTCCTCATGGGGCAACGTAGGCTTGGATGATGGATGGATGGATTATTCTTATAATAAAGGATATGATTATACTATCGCAATATTATCATTAAGAGATTTTCATGGTATGCTCTAATTCTAATACAAAATAATGTGAGAACTATACACCTGAGTATACGTCAGTACCTTACAAAACGACGTTTCATATGAAGATAATTGTAATGGGTAAGTTTTCAGTAAATAACCAAGGCATCAGCGACCGTTTTAAAATAGAATACATCAGATTCTTAAACACTGTTTTAAAAAAATAATGATGTACGATAATTCCAACGAAAAATCGATAACTTTGAGGGGCCGATACGATAATTCCCATCTAAAAATGTGGCAACACTGCTTCAACCTCAATGAACAGTGCTGACCGCTGAGCTCGGCCGCCATGGCCCTAGGCTCGCCCGCCATTTCCCCCTCTTTATCTGTACCGTATTTCTCTATCTCCATTATTATTCATTTGCGAGCAAAGTGCATAGAATGAAAAATGGTCTATACTGGTCCAAAAGTTATTTGGAAAACTTATTTTTCTAAGATTCTCTGGTTGTGCGAATCTAAAACTTGACCGGAGCAAGCACTATGTAGGGCCGCTCTTGTACTGCAGATGCGGCGATAAATATACAGTAGAGAAGTGTGTGTGTGTAATGTTCAGTGGCTCTGTAATGTATTCAAGTCCACTACAAACATATCGTAAACCACACTCTCACCGGCAAGCTGAAAATACAAGCTACTAAATCACTCGTTTTGCTCATAAATAAGTCAATACACTGCAAGGAATTGATAGATACGTAAATAGATAGAATGACGAATGGACAGAAAGATACATACCCTGTAGAAAAATTAACAGGACATACAGTAAACAAAGACAGATACAGAACACAGATACCATAGATATATAGATAGGAAATAGACAAAACAGTATTTCTTTACCAAAGGGAGGTGGCCTTTCCATATTTTCTATTGAAATGAGTCTTTCACAGGTTAACCTACTTGTTATTATAGCCCGCTTTTACCAAGGCAGAGCAATAATATTTTTGCCAGTCTGTGTGTGTGTGTGTGTGTGTGTGTGTGTGTGTGTGTGTGTGTGTGTGTGTGTGTGTGTGTGTATCTGTTCCCATTTTATCTCATGAACGGCTTGAGCTATCAGCATGAAACTTCAGTGTATAGAGATATGGCCAAAATCTTGGACGAGTTCGAAAATGGGCACTCGGGGCCAAGGTCAAGGTCACCAATATGGCTGTCAAAGGTCAAATAGCTTTTATCGCTCGCCTTTAGCTCCAGTATATTTCATGAACGGCTAGACCTATCAACATGAAACCTTCAGGATATCAAGATATCGCCAAAATCTTCGACGAGTTCTAAAATGAGCAGTTGGAGTCAAGGTCAAGGTCACCAAAATGGTTACCAAAGGTCAACAAGTTTTTATCTGCCGCCTCAAGCACCAGTAAACTATATCTCATGAATTGCTTCAGCTATCACTAGGAAACTTTCAAGGAATCAAGATGTGGTCAAAATCTTTCGGCTCCCTCCAGGAGGGGGTGCCGGCCCCCAGCTCCCTTGGGGCGTGCCTGTAGCATGACCAACAGCATATTCTGGCTGGCGATTAGCATTCGGCTCCCGAATGCTTTTCTTTCATTATTCCTGGATTACCACAGTTACTGCGGACTTTTATAAACTTACCCTTGAAAGCTATTAAAAGAGATTTTTGAATGTGTAAATATTCCGCCGACGTCTACCAGTACCCGGTCACATTTAACATTCCTAACGAACATTATTAATTTGAAAGCTGGCTGTCAAACGCAAGTAAGGTTAGGTTGGGTAAGGTTTGGTTTGGTTAGGTTACAGTAGGTTTAGTTAAATCATTAACTTCCCCATTGCTTTGACGCAGGATACAGTGACGCGTCCAGTCGGAGTAATGGTTGGTAAACAACGCGGCCAGTCGCAGAGATCGTCAGTAAACATTGCCGCGGGCGACCTGGCCGCTTCCTTAAATACCCCTAAATAGGTATATTTTGTCTTTTTCCAATCACTTCTTGTAGTCCAATGGAACGGTTAACTGTCTGTGTGGCTAATGTACCAAAATTACTTACCTTGAAATCGTGATTATGCATTAATATAGGTGGAATCGTCGCACCCGTTTGGTAAAGAATTACCCAAAACGGACACAGCAGATAGAAAGATAGATAAATAGACAGGCAGATAGATAGATAGATAGATGACAGATAGATAGATAGGAGGGTAGGCAGAAGGTAAGTAAGTGGATTAGGTGGGAAGATAGAAAGATAAATAGATTACTAGATAGCTAGCTAAACAGATGGAGAGTTAGATACAAATAGACCTGAGACAAACTGAAGGATAAATAGAAACATTGATAGATATATGATAGATAATAGATAGACAGTTATAGATAGACAGATAAGCAGGTATAGAGAAACATATGAAGACATGTAGAGAGACAGATGCAGCGGGTAAGAATAAGAAAGAATTATAGGAAAGAAGGAGATGGTAAGAGAGAGAGAGTCAATAGAGAGAATACTGCATTCTTGGAGAGAGAGAGAGAGAGAGAGAGAGAGAGAGAGAGAGAGAGAGAGAGAGAGAGAGAGAGAGAGAGAGAGAGAGAGTATAAATTTGAAGGAACTGTGTCAATAAAATCAGTTAGGGAACGATAGAGCAGTTACACTCCTGAAGAACTGCGTTTTGAATACAAACCACGCTTTGTATACTCAGTAGGTTAAAGTCTTGACTGGGAATAATGCTGCGTGTGTTCACTGGAGTCGGAATAGGAAAGGACTGCACTGGAGTCGGAATAGGAAAGGACTGCACTCATATGGTGCGGATAGAGTGTATCTTCGTGTATAGTTGTTGGTGTGGGTTGTGTGAAGACGTGGGGGAGAGTGGATGTGCGTGTGGGTGATAGTGGGCTTGGGTGGATGTGTTTATGCTTGTGACTGTGTGAGAAAAGGAGATATTGTGGATGTGGGAGTTTGGATGGTGTATGTGTTAATGTTTGCTTGTGTGAGTATGCGCCGGTGTGTCTGTGTGAAAGTGGGTCTTGATGTGGGAGGATGTGGGATAAGGAAACGGCTATCAGACGTAATGCTCTGCGTTTAAAAGATAAATAATGGAAACAGCAAGTTCTTAATTTTGATGGAGGTCAAGCTTGCTCTATCTTTGGAACTGCGGAAAGAGTAGGTAGTATAACTATCCCTCTTGTAATCTAATGCCTAAAATTGCTATCTGCCTTAAGCATCATCGTGCAGTTAATAAGTACATAAAATGTGTCGTCGGGAAGGGATGTGGAAGTTGCAAAATCTCCCCTCCTGAAATCTTAGTCCCATAATGGTTCTCTTTTCCACTCAGTAAATAATATCTATATTTCATCTAACAAATGTTTTTCCCATATGAGTTAGATATTCTCCTATAAAATAATGAAGACCTACCTAGTGCCTAAATTTTCTCGAGCTACAGTGTTGGTGTGGATAAAGGTATGGAATGTGATAATGGATGTGGGTGTGCATTTATATCTATGTACATGGGTATGAGGATTAGTTTGGTGTTGGGAAAGGTATGTGGGTGGGTGTAGAAGCAGATTTGAATATGAGTGGATTTGTCTATGAAAGTACTACGTGTGTTTGGGACAGACTGAGCCTACTACAGGCGTGTAATTGACCAAGTGCTTATGTAAACTGTGTCGTATGTGTGGATTTAGTTTTGGAAGCAGATGTGAGTGTGGGGGATTGTGTCAAACTAGGGATCATTTCAGCTTGTTACAGGTATAGAACGTTTGTAAGAGATTTATTTTTTTTTTTGCCTCATGACGTGCTCTCTCCTGATACAGATAAAATTGTCTGTTTTAGCAAGATTCAACTAGAAGGAGACATCATCAGAGTAAACGCTTTAATGAAGAGTGTCTCTGACCATTCAGTACTTGTTTTTTCTTGAGTTTAAACCTTCGTGGGCAAGGGGTTACCAAGTTACACGGAAGGCCGATGGGGTCCCGGCAGATGCCAAACCTTAATGGTGTATTCTTCCATATTCATAAAGTTATATCTACTAAACTTTGTACTGTATATATGTTGACCAGGACACGGCACGTGCAACCAACCCACCAAGTGTCCCTTTTTGTTTTTGTTTTTTTTCATTATTATTTTGACAAAATTTTTTCCTTTTATCACAATTTTATTAAAGTTTGAGTGTGGAAGTACTGATTCTACACTTATCTGAATGTCTGTCAGTATTCTTGGAACAGGTTCTCAAAATAATAAGTTCATGTGTAAAGTAAATTAGCATGTTCATAAAATAAAACTATCCCTATAATGTCTAAATTTGGTACAACAATTTCTTGTTATATCCTCTTGATGAGCATCTTCTGTATTATTACCACCACTTGCTTTTTCAGAATTATCATCAGCTCTCACAGGAGACTCATTACTACTCACACTAATTTCACTGTTTGATCGTTCAAGCACTTCATAATCATCAGCGTCGGATATGGATAAATCACAATCTGAATAATTTTCTTCTTCTTGGTCACCTTCTGCCAACGCCATTGAGTCATAAAACTTTGCTACTGGTATTGACATTGTCGTAGTGTTTATAATCTGAAATATCTGAACAAATATATATATAAGAAAAATTAGTCACACGAAAGGCCAGGTGGGGTCCTGGCGGACCCCACTGACATTTATTGCAATGTCACGCCTTAATCGTGCGAGATTTTTTGCTCAAATTTTATGAAGATATAAAATAACCATCTACAATAAAAGTCATGAGAGGCCAGGCTGTGAAAGTAAAAAATTGCTTAGTGGCAACATTTTCCCACGAAGGGTTAATATAACCATCTGATGGTTGTAGCTATTGCATTATCTCGGCCTATCTGGTAGAGAGACTCACAGTAAAAAAAAAAAAAAAAAAAAAAATCACATGTCATCATATTATGAGAAAACTTAAAATGTTGTAACCATATTTCTGTAAAACTGTTCTAGCCATATTAGTACAAAAATACATCATAAGCAAATCTCATTGTACTGAAAGGGTTGTGGAGTCAATTTTCTGTCCGCTTATGTGGCAAGTTTTTTTCATAAGTAAATTAAATAACCTGGGGGAACATGAACAGACTACTAAAAGACGTCATAGTACCGAAAGGGTTACATTTGATACTGATGCAAGTCATGCATAGGTACAGATGTAGGGGAGGGCGGTGATGGTTCGGACATTTAAAGAAAAAATATTTATAAAAATTCAGGTTTAAGCAGGAGAGTAATCTGCTTTATGTTAAAATGTTGCCACATCATTTGGCTCTTTAGGCAGATAACATGAAATTCTTAGTTCTTTTCAGCTTGAAGCTATAGTTAACGAAACACAAGAGACTAAATCGTTCGAACTATCCCTGCTAGTGGTGATGGATCGGACAGTAGGGTGGGATGGTTGGGCCATATGTACTCGTATTACTCGGCATATTCTTAAAGTTATGTGAGTTGGATTGGATAAAAACAAACATTTAATAATTCAAAGACATATCATTTTCCTAAAGTACAAAATTAAACTTCAGAATCTAAATGAACCACTTGATATTTGTTTAAAAAAATAATAATATTTTATAACCAAAATAACCTTCACCAGATTTATTAATAACTGACTTAACCTCTTACTTTCTGCATCAAAGTCATGCATAATTAGCCATCTCTCTCTCTCTCTCTCTCTCTCTGGAATATTGACTTCACTTTTCATTTTCTAGGTCTTATTTCAGACTAACTTACGACTTTTAACGCATATTGCAGCCTGCAAACTGAAGTAGGAGTTGTAATACCCCTTCCATCTTTTTACACTTTGAGGAATAGGTTAAATAAACAAAAGTATAAACATATATTCCCTGATAACTATGAAGAATGGTGTTTCACTATGTATTCAAATATAAATGATCAGAAGTTGCATTATCATTTGATCAGGTCATGACTTGGTAGCAGTGGTGGGATAGTTTGGACTGTCCGAACCATTCCCCTCCTCAACTGTCCAAATAATCCCAAATCTATGTACCTAATTGACGGGTACTCTCAAGTTTCACCCGAGAGAATTTAACATTCGTTTTCATAGCAATATGTTCTATATGCAACACAGATTCACCCGGATAATACACAGTTCGATGCCTGGCATATTCATGAAGGTATATCTTACGATATACACTCAAATTATTACATAGGAGATGCAAAAAAAAAATAAATAAATAAATAAAATAAAATAACATAAAATCTGACCTGCATCAAAAAGTGAGGGATTTGTAGCTTGGAGGTTCCGTGTGGTCGAAGTAAATAAACTTTGCCACTTTCATGCAAGATCACACGGCCCTAGGTCCCATACGTTTCTCAGGGAATGCACTGTCCGAACCATCCCACTGTCCGAACCATCACCACCCTCCCCTATCGATTGCATAGACCAGAAGTTTATCTATATCAGATTTCGTCTTACACTCTTTTGATGTTTTCTTGTGCTGACAATTGAATGCTTTAACAATGTGTCGTGAAAGAGAAGG
>NC_136957.1:27706867-27784367 GCF_032717465.1 Coenobita brevimanus | reverse complement strand
TCTTCTCTTCACCCCACACACCGCCTCACATGCTGCACATATTTCTTCTGTGAATATCTTGCACACACCTTCCACGTCCCCCATCTGCTCTAGTTCATATTAATCGTTCCTCCACTTCTCTCTTATATTCTGCCTTATTCTAATCCTCTTGTAACCTTTCCACTCTTCTTGCGTATACTCCTTCCTCTCGTCCTTTCCTTCTTCTATTTCTCCATTTTACTTGGATCTTGATTCTGGCCACCACCAAGTTGTGGTCAGAAAATCCACTCCCCCAGCCTCTATATGCTCTTGCATCCATTACACATCTTCGCATCCATTCATCCACACAGACATAATCAATCATTGTCTTCCTTTCATTCAGTTCACCATCCACCCTTCGCATCACTCGCCATGTATGCTTGTGGATCATCTTGTGCCCGAAGAGGGTATTGGCTATCACCAACCCATGCCCGGCACAAATGTCCACTAAAGCACTGCCATTCTCATCTATCTCAGCAGGCACACCCCACTCACCAACTACTCCATCCACCTTCACATTCCCTACTTTACCATTCATATCACCAATCAAAAACACTCTCTCTTTCCTTTCAAACTTTTCCATGCACACTTCCACATTTGTCCAGAACTCTTCTCTCACTCTGCTTGCACGATCTTACGTTGGCGCATACACGCACACAATCGCCCACATTTGTAGTCCAACTTTTAGTCTTACCCACACAATCCTTGAGCCAACTGATCCATACTCTCTTATTTTCTCCGTCCATCTGTTACTCATGACAATACACACTCCTTTTGCCCTCTATATAGTAATAATAATAATAATATTAATAATAATAATAATAATAATAATAATAATAATAATAATAATAATAACGATAAAATCAGTGATAATATTTATACATGATTTATAGATGGAGAGTCTTGTTTTCACAGTGCCTTGAATAATGCTATTTCAAGAATGAATCCCACTTAAAATTTATAGCTTTGGAATGTAAATAAACTACCCAATATTATACACTTCATCAAGATATTAATACTGCACCACAGTTAATAAAATTCACGAAACCAGGAAGCCAGTCGAAATTAAAACTGAAATATCGTGAAACGCGAGACTGGAGGCATTCCCACGGATTAGTGAGAGAGAGAGAGAGAGAGAGAGAGAGAGAGAGAGAGAGAGAGAGAATGGAAGGGAAAAGAGTGAAAAGGAGGGAGGGATAGGAAGAAAAAAATATATGTGGAGAGAGAGAGAGAGAGAGCGAAATGAAAGAAAAAAATCCTGGCTCAACTGGGGTCATGATTTCAAAGAATGAGCAAATATGAGTCTTCTGAAGAGGCCGTTGAGTGGAGGAAGCAAGGGGGGGGAGGGGAAGAGGAGGAGGAAAGGGAAAAGAAGGGGAGGAGTAATGGTGAGGGGGAGAGGGGGTGAACAGTGGGCAGGGAAACAGGAATGGTAATAGAAAGAAGAGAGCAAAATGGAGAGTGCAAAGGTGGAGGATGGAAGAGAGAGGGAGATGACACTCAGTAGGGGAGATGGATAAGGAAGTGGGAAGGTAAAGGGAGAAATGGGCAGAGGGGGGGCAAGGATAGAGTGGAATGGGAAAGAGAAGTAAGGAGGAGAAGGGGGACGGGAGTGTGAAGGGGAGGAGAGGGGTGAGGGGAAAATGGAGTTGAAGGAGGAGAGAGGTAGGGGAGGGGAAGGGGAGAGTGCTGGAGGAGGAAGAGTAGAAGAGGAGAGTTAAAAAGGAAGGGGAGAGGAGGGAAAAGATGATTGGGAAGAGGAAGGGAAAGATATAATAAAAACTGGAGAGGTGGCAGGGGGGAGGCGATGTAAGAAGAAGGAAGTTTGGGAAGGGAAGTAGAGGTGAGCTGGTGAGGTGGGAGAGGAGAATTTGACATGGTAATGGCGCAGTGATGATTACTTATAAGAAGAAGAACAGCGAATTAAACGGTAGAAGAATCAGAAGTAAGAGAGAAGAGAACAGATGAAGAGAGGTATTATGAAGAGTGCATGGAATGAAAAGAAAATGGGTGGTGATTGAGGAAAATGGTAGATAAAGGAGACTAAGAGAAAAGAAATAAAAGAAGAGAGGAAGGGAGAGTGGGAGAGGGTGTGTGGAAGAAGAAAAGGTGAATTAAAGGGAGAAGAGAGTGCAGAAAGGTAGGACTGAGGGGGAGACAAGGGGGAGATTACAAGGAAGGAAAGAGACAAGATGTTGAACGAAGATAAGGAGTGAGTGAGGGAGATGGGGAGTGTGACAAAAGATTAATTGATGAAAACAAAGAGAAATGAGGCTACGCCATGAGAAGAGAGGAATAGAGAGGGTATATGAAGACAGAAGGAGGAAACGGGAGGTACAAAGGAGTACAAAGGAAAGCAAACAGCAACAGACCTTATGGTCCTTTCGAGGCTGTTTGTTACAGAGTAGACTATGACCACAAGATCTGACTCTACATGCTGAAGGATAAGGATAGTAATGGAAGAAGGCTCCCCCCACCTTCAAACCCTCCAATTAAAACTGGTAAGAAAAAGCGAGAAAAACCACCATGCAGCATGGAAAAACTGCCATGGAATTTTCATAGGAAAGACTGAAATGGAAAAGTTACTTTCTGTAATACTTTATCTATAAGCTACATGTATGAATAACCTGAACGAGAAAGTCGTAAGGTAAAATGAATAACTGAATGATAAATAAAGCATGACAACATGTATGGGTACGTTGAGTTAACGAGGCGTCTGTGTACGCAGCGTGGAAATTGCACAGAGCACAGAGTGAGAAGAGAAGAGGGAGGTGTTGGTATTAGTATGAATGTTTCATTTACTGCACGTCACACTCCATACATTCATTGTTAGTAGATCATGTTGTGTTTTCGGTGTAAGTTAAAACTAAATTAACCTGAACTAAGTATTAACCCTTTCAGCGACGTGATGCATTTCTAGTTTTATTATTTTTACTCCTCCACGATGTTGTTCAGCTTAAGAATGACCTCTTGCACTGGAAGTGTTAATGTAAGTTATATATAATTATGTCCTCTTGAAGGTCTCTTGTAAGCTACATAAAATCGTCTGGGAGTAACAAGAATAAAGTGTAAATTTGTAATGATTTAATATGATCACTCTCTTATAGAGATAAATAGTGCTATCAGACAGTGTGATCTGCATATATCACTAATGGAGAGGTAAGGCATTTTATATGTGATTTACGTCACGTTCCCACTCCTGGGGAGAGAGAGAAAGTCAAATCAGAGCTGGGCACTCTGGATTGCAGTGAGTCCAGCCAAAGGAGTAGTTTAACACTGATATCTCACAGTCCTTCTTTTTACGTGTGGATGTTGACCCGCGCATATTATAAGATCATGAACAACCAGGTGCTGTATTGACACCTGATTCCAAGTCAAGTAGGCTATGTGATCAGACAAGACATATATAGATCAGTGTTATTAAATTTGTGTCATCAGTCTTTACCCATTTACTTAGTTCTCCTGTCTTAAACAATCACTTCAATCTCGTGGTTATTCATTTGTTATCAGACAGGCGGTAAATATGTTTATATTCCTACGATAAACCACTAAAAGTCTTGAAAAATATAGCTAAGTTGAATACTTTGTCTTATTTCTTATATTTATTTTTTGCCTTCTCGGTTTTACTTCACCCCTCCTTGAGTTGGAAAAAAGGTCGGGATGATGGTGATGATGATGATAATAATGATGATGATGATGATGATGAGCATAAATATTTCTTGGGTAGGTGTCTAATACCATTTCCAGGACAATGATGTATATTTGAAAATTTGCAATGGTTGCAAAATGGCTGCATCACAGCTTTTTTTGCAACTCCCCTGCCGCAGTCCACAGGTTAAGTAAAGATGAATATGAGCTGCCATGCATGGTTAATGCGTTTGGAAGTATATATGGGAAATGCAGTCAAAAACTTATGGTAGATAAGAGTAAAGTTAGGGTCATCGAAAGAAATGAAGCCACAGTATGCACAATGAGGAAGAATGGTGAAGAAAGAGAGAATGTGTACGAGTACTTAGCAAGTACTTAGGTAGTGTGATGAGCAAGTGTGATGGAGTATTAAGTATTTGCAAAGGAACAACAGGGCAAAAAAATTGCTAGTTCACTGAAAGCAGTGATATGTAATAGGAAAATGAAAATGGATATAATAATAATAATAATAATAAAAAAAAGAGTCTCTCCATGAGAGTACTGTGATCCCCACTCTAACATACTGAAATGAAACTTGGACCTTAATGGAAGGGCACAAGTCAACAGTGAGAGCATTGGAAATGAGATAATCTGACATATAAAACCAAATATATGCATACATACTTACTTACATTGCGCAACATGCTACATGAACTCATACCTATCAGGTTTAAGTAGTCAAATAGAATGAGACAGAACTGGGGCGTCGGAAAGGAGACAGAGAGAAGAGATGGAAGGGGAGAAGAAAGGCAAAGAGGGATAGAATAGGCAAGAGGATAGGAGGGGTAAGAAGGGTAAGAGAAGGAATGGGAAGAGATAATGCAATGAATATCGGACTGAATCAGAAGGTGAGAAAAGGAAGAATGCTATTCTCTCTCTCTCTCTCTCTCTCTCTCTCTTATTTGTGTTCGTGTATAACATGTTAACCCTCTCATACTCCTATCTTTAACTTTCTGATGAATGAAATCGTTTGACGTTACTAGAAACAGAACTCTTTGGTTGCCCTGATAGCGAGAGAAGTAATAATTATGTTATTTAGCGTACTATACCATATAGTTCTAATTCTATGCTCGGTAAAACATTGTGGTGATATCTAGAATATGAGACTGGAGTTATCAAGATCATGAAGAGCTGTACTTCGTCCCCTATTTATTTTCCTTCTGAACTTCCTCCATCCCTATGTATCTTCCATATATTTATTTGTTTTTGTTTTTCCTTCTTCCATCATTTCCATATTTAACTTCCCAATTTCCCTTCTACTCGTCTCTTCTCTTTTTCCCGAATTCTCTTATGTTCTTTCTTCCTTTCTGTTTTCCTAACACATTTTCATCTTCTTTCAATTATTCTCTTCTTCACCCAGTTCCTTGTCTCTTTCTCCTCTCTTTACTCCCTCACATTCTCTCATATTCTTCAATTTCTGATTTTCTTGACCATCTTTTCAGCTCCCCCTCCCGTCCAATTCCTGATTTGTCATTTCTTTCCCAGTCTTTTTCTATTTTCCTCCCATTCCTTTCTTATTTTTTCCAAATCGTTCTGGCATACTTTGCTTCCACTCATTCTTAGTATGTACTTTCTGCACTTTTCATTCTCGTCCTCAAACAGTTCTTATTTCTATTCTCTTCCTTTTCACCATTCTCTGCTTCCTCAGTTATCCCTTTCCCCTCTATCCTCAACTTCATCTTTATTCTTCCTGTAGTTTCTGCTCTAGTCTTTCCTCTTTTGCTCTCCCCTTTTGCTCTCCTTCATTCCCTCTCACCTTATTAGATTATTTTTTTTCTTTTTTCTTCTTCTGTCTCCCTTTTTCCTCCATCCCTTTCCTTTTTGTCACCTGATCTTTGTTTTTCTTCAAAAATAGTAAGCTATTTTCTTTTTTTATTTCATTCTTCTCTCTCATATTTTCATTTTTCAAGTCTTTTCTTTTTCATCTCTCTCCTTTGTACTTTTTTATCCTATCTCTCCCCCCCCCCCTTTTTTTTCCTCCTCTTTCTTTCCCTTAAATGTAGCATCACTTTCTTGCATCTTCATTTCCCTCTAGTTCTTTCCTTTTTTGCTCACCTAATTTCTCATTCTTCTATCTTTTCCTCTATCGTCTTCTTTCCCTTTTTCCTACCCCTTCTTTCTCTTCTTCACTCTCATCTTTTTCCTTCCTTCATTTTTTTCTTCTTGTCTCCTGTTTTTTCCTCCCATATCCTTTTCTCTCTCTTCTTTCCCTTTAGCCGGCTGTTCTATCTTCCTCTCATTATTTTTTTTTTTTTTTAGTTTTCTCTTCCATATTTTATTTCTTTTCTTCCTCTCCTCCCTTTATTTTTCTCTCTCTTTGCTCCATCCAGCCAATCTTACTCTTCTCGCCTCTCCTCTCCCCTATATTTCCATTTTATCTTATTTTCTCTTCCTCCTTTTTTTCTTGCCATCCTTTCCTTCTTCTGCTCTAATTCATTATCTAATTTGTTTTGTTCTCCCCTCATATCTCCCTCTTTTTTTCTTCTTCCTCTCTCTCTTTTCTCTTTCATCCTCTCTATCCTTTTCTTTAGTGTTTATCTTCCTCCTCATCTTCCTATCTCCTCTTGCACTTCCTTCTTCTTTCCGTCCTGCTTCTTTCTCTTCTTCCCTTCTCCGTTGTCCCCGCTGCGGACGGACGTATCCGCTCTCACTCACCAGTTTTCACACGATATGAGTGAATATGAGAGATTATTCTGTGCGCAAAGAGTGCATCTATGTTCACAAGTGTCTTGGAAGTATTATTCCAGTGAAAGGTGTGAAAGTCCAGTGTATGCTAGAGTTTTTGCTATGTTTTAAGTGTGAAAAGCTCTGTATGGTTTTGTGTTTGTTTATCCACGTTTGGCACCAAACAGGGTGACTGCGGTGGGTGATTATTGTTCTCGTGGAAGTGAATAGTATTACCCTGTGGAAATTTAGAGCTACGAATGAGTGAGTGTTAACTGTATGTTGTTTCGCCAGTAAGAACAGTTTATAACCCAGTATAACCATTCGGAACTGAGTGGAACTTTGTTTTGTTTTGATTTCTTTGTTCGAGTTGATGCTGTAGGCTGAGTGGAATTTTGTAATGTTTTGACTTGTCTTTGTTCGAAATGAGCTTTATTTTCGGGTGATACAGCAGTTCAGTGTAATTGTTGTGTATTAACAGTAGTGTGGGAACGGTTTTTGTGACGATTTAAGCAGTTTGTGGCAATCTTCTGTGACTGTGGTTGGCGCCGTTGTGTTGGTAATGTAAACAACTGCAGTCTGGTACAATATAATTGGTGTATTTAGTGTTAAGCATTCCCCTGTGCACAGTGTTGTATGTACTATTCCCTTAGTTTTTTTTTTTTTTTTTTTTTTTTTTTCAACAGTGAAAACAGTTTATATCCCAGGTTTACAGTTATCCTTACAGGTAAGATATATCTATTTTCATAAATTATATTGTAACTTTTCAGGTGATATTAAACTTATTTGTTTATTGTAAGACTGTTGTGACTTCATTGTTGTTGTATTTCAGGTTGTATAATTTTAGTTCTTCATTCCAGGTAACGGTTAGATTTCCATTCTTTGTAACAGGTGTAATACTAACTAGTAAGGTAGCTATTCCTGTACAGTTCTAAACAGCAACAAGACCCCCACCAGTAAAATCTGTAACCATTGCATAAATTGTCACTGTTCTAGCTGGCTTTGTATGTAACTTATTCTTGTTCCAATATCTCTTCCAGGTACTACTCAGTATTATCGGATTCTTTTTCTCTGATAAATCCTCGCAGTTACCTTGCATTTCAGAATGCTGCCGAACATTATTTGCATAACCTGTTCTGGTAATTTCACCGGATACTTTTATACGGACCGCATCTTTGTTTCCAGGATGTGCAAATTACGTCAGAGCCTAGAAGTCAAGCTGACCAAGGCTACAACCAAATTAACAGCCTGACCCGAAAAGTTAATGTGCTGGAGGAATTCATTGCGAGTAATGTCGGACACACTGCGGAGAATAATGTCACTGCTAGGCCAACTGCAGTCCAGGCTGACCATCCTCCTCCTGCTGTAGTTACTTCTCCCCCCACCGTACAGAATGAGTTCCAGCCAGTGCGGAATGGCGCAAGATTTGCAAGGAAAAGGAACATCATTCCAGTAACAACATACAAGTTTCAGATCTCGCAGAGGTAGAGGAAGAGCCCCATGAGGCACGGGTTGTGCGGGACTCCATCATCCGTGGTCAGTTGGTTAAATTTTGCAGCAGGGCACCCTCTAAACAAAAGCGTTTTTAAGTCCCAGGTGCAGGAGTAGATGACATAATGGAGGCTGCGGATGATGTTTTTGAGAATGCAGAAAATAACAGCCTAGTTATCATTCATACAGGTACAAATGATGTACGGACCCGATCGAAGGAGCTGATAGAGAAGTCCAGGAGGATGACTTGATGCTACAAGGAGAAAACTAACATCTTAATTTCAGGAATACTCCCAAGGATTGGTACAGGGAATGCCTTCTTCAGTCAAGTATTTAGTCTAAATAATAGGGTCAGATCACTTTGCCTACAGGAAGGAGTTGAGTTCATTGATACATGGAACCAGTTTTACGAGCAGCGAACACCTTTTGCGAATGATGCAATACACTTGAATGCCACTGGTTCTGCCTGTCTCGGTCGTTTGCTTAGTGATGCAGTAAGTTTTTTCTGGAGAAAAAACAAACATCAAGGGAGGCAAACGTAGATGTCATACGATCCGATGAATCAGTAAGTAATGGAAGCTTCACACATCGGAAATGAAAACACATTAAAGCTCTTCTTGTGAATGTGCGTAGTCTGCATAATAAATTTTCTGATTTAGAGGCCCTTGTCTTTACTGAAGATTATGACGTAATTGGTATAACACAATCGTGGCTAAATACTGAGCAAAGAGATTTTCTAGCAGAGTTTAATTTACCAGGCTATCACATTTTCAGTAGTGAAAGGAAGAATCGAACTGGGGGCGGTGTGTTGTTATATATTAAATCAGGATTTCATCCAGTCATAATTATACCAAACCATGTATTGAAAACATTGACACTATTTATATTCAGCTTAGGAATGAATCGTGTCATAAAATCACATTTGGGTTAATTTATCGTCCACCCGGTCAGCCACTCAACATTGATAATGAAATCTGCAATCAGATAGCTGAAATATCTTGTATGCAAAGCACTGTAATATTTGGTGATTTAAATTTACCAGTTCCAAAATGAGGAGAAGCGCTATCCTCACACACTGGGTTAGACCTACCGGTATATACAAACTTGCAGTATCAATTTGTAAATTATCCGACACGTGAATCTAACATCCTAGATCTTGTCTTAGCCACATCAGAGGGGGGCGCAGTAGCACAGTGGTAGCGCACTGGACTCGTGATCGGGGGATTGCGAGTTCGAGCCTCGCCCAGGCTGCCGTGCTGGGAGTGGTAGCTCGCTCCTGTAACCCTAGCAGGGCTATATAGTCCAATACAGGGCTTAGCTCGGGGGAACTCCATTTTTTTTTTTTTTAGCCACATCAGAAAACGTAGTGAGTAATGTTACTGTAGGAGAAGAATTTAGTACAAGTGATCATCAAACAGTTACATTGAACATTAAAATCAGTGAAGACAATGTCAGGGCCACTTGCGAGAAAGTGCCTGACTTTAAGAGGGCGAAATTAAGAAATTAAAGTCTATTGTTGGTGCAGGTAACTGACATCCTATTGCCGAAACTTTAGATATCAATGGCGCATGGAATTATTTTACAGAAGCCCTCGACAGTGCTGTCAGGTTATGTATTCCAATGCGCAACAGAAGGCCTGCCAAAAATCCTAAACCCAAATGGTGGAACTCCGACATTAAGCATTGTCTAGAAGCAAAAAATCTTGCATATAAAAATTATAATACCACAAGGAGTCAAAATGATAAAAATAAATACGATGCCCTTCGACGAAAAGCAAAAAAATTAATTAAATGCAGTAAGAAAAACCTTGAGGCACACATTGCAAGTATCAGTAAATCAAATCCCATAGAATTTTTCAGTTACATAAGAAGCAAAAAGGTAATAACTCCAACAATTCGTCCTTTAATCACAGATAATGGAGAGCACACTGATGATGAAACTATGATGGAAAAAATTCTCAATACTTTCTTTGCATCAGTATTTACTACAGAAAATATACATACGATTCCTGCTGTTTCCCCCTTTCCTATAGAAGAGGACAACATAATGACTGACATTACAGTTAGTGATCACGTTGTACTACTTGCAATTATCAAATTAAAAGAGAATAAAACACCGGGACCAGACAAAATATCCCCACGCGTTTTGAAGGAACTACAAAATGAAGTTGCAAAGCCTTTATCTTAACTTTTTAACTTATCACTTAAAAGCAGTAAGGTGCCACATGAATGGAAACTTGCTAACATAACCCCAATATTCAAAAAAGGCAACAGAGCACAGCCAGAAAACTACAGCCCAATTAATTTAACCTAGGTGATTTGCAAATTGCTTGAAACTATTATCAGAGATTAGTTTGTGAAACACTTAAAATCAAACAATCTCATCAAAGATTCTCAACATTGTTTTCATAATAATCGCTCTTGCCTTACGAATCTGCTGGACTTTTTCAATGATATACTGAGCATGTAAGATGACACTAAATCTGTTGATGTTGTGTACCTCGATTTTCAAAAGGCTTTTGACTAAGTTCCACACAAAAGACTCCTTCAGAAGCTAAAGGTACATGGTTTCAGTGGCAGTGTTCTCGGGTGGGTAGAAGAGTGGCTTACCGGTCGAAAGCAAAGACTTGTAATAAACGGAAAAGAGTCAGACTGGATATACGTTACAAGTGGAGTGCCGCAGGGTTCAGTGTTAGGTCCTATTTTTTTCTTAATATATATCAATGATACTGATGAAGGATTATGTTGTAAAATTTCAAAATTTGCTGACGATACTAAAATAGGTAACAGAGCAGATACAGCACTACAAAGGCTGGCAATTCAGAGAGATCTTAACTGACTGTTTAACTGGGGCCAAATTTGGCAAAAGGATTTCAGTTTTAATAAATGCAAAGTGCTAAACATTGGCAGTAAAAATGTAAGAGCTAGTTATGGCATGAATAATGTCCAACTTGATAGGGTAAACCATGAAAAAGACTTAGGAGTTATAATAACAAACTATTTGAAACCAAGCAAACAATGTACAGAAGCTGTAAAAAAAAAAGCAGATAAATTGGTTGGATTCATAGGCAGAGAATTTGAATATAAATCTGATAATATTTTCCTCACTTTGTATAATTCCTTAGTACGCCCGCACTTGAAGTATTGCGTTCAGTTTTGATCACCATAGTATAAAAAGGATATGGAAAAGCTTGAAACAGTGCAGCGAAGGATGACAAAGATGATACCTAGATTGAGAAATAAACCGTACAAGGAACGTTTAGAAACCCTGAATTTATTTACCCAGACTAAACATAGGTTACGAGGAGATCTAATTCAAGTATTCAAAATATTCAAAGGACATGATAACATGGCTGTTGATAAATACTTCACAGTTGATCACTCGAATTATACTAGAGGCAATGGGCATAAAATAATTGGCAAACAATTCCAGTCGCATGAAGCTAAGCATTTCTTCTTCAATAGAGTTGTAAATATATGGAATAAATTGCCCTCCAATGTAGTAAATTCTAATACAGTACATACAATACCTTTAGAGGTCGCCTTGATAAGTATTTATCGACTGACTCGCAGCTTGATATGTTTTCTCCTGATTAAAACTCTTGTGTATGTATAATTTTTTACTTATTGTTTTATTTTTTAGAGCCTGGATCAACTTATGAATGCAAATATAGTATATGCACAGACTAGGATATGCACAGATAGCCCTGAGTTAATGGTCACTACTCATACTTTCGACCTGTGATGGGCTGTGGATCACTGAGGGTCCCTGTTAGTTATGTGACCACCATCGGGATTTTTTTTAATGTACCAGGGGTCACTGCTTCAGGAAGTAATTTGTGTGCTTGTCCCGTGTGGGAAAGCTGCTAGTCTCAGTGGGATGAACGGAGCTTGAGCATAATTGACTGCTGCCTACCTTAATAGCGCCAGGCAAGGCTGCCGCACCACCCCTGAACATCCACACTGTGCACTGTGCAATTTCCACTCTGTGTCCGCGGGCGCCCCGTTGGCTCAGCGTGCCCGTAGATGTTGTCATGCGTTATTTATTATTCAATTATTCATTTTGCTTTGCTGCTTTCTCTTTCATGTTATTCATACAGGTAGCTTATAGATAAAGTATTATATAAAGTAACTTTTCCATTTCAGTCTTTCCTATGAAATTTCCATGTCAGTTTTTCCATGTTACATGGTGGTTTTACTCACTTTTTCTTACCCGTTTTAACTGGAGGGTTTGGAGGTGGGAGGAACCTTCTTGCTTTACTATCCTTTTCCTTCGGCTTTTGGAGTTCGATCTTGTAGTTATAGTCTACTCTGTAACAAATAGCCTCGATAGGACCATAAGGTCTGTTGCTGTTTGCTTTCTTTTGTACTCCATTGTACTCCCCTTCTCCTTTCCCTATTCTCATTCCTTTATTTTCTTCTTGATGGTTCACTCGTCCTCCTTCCTTCTCTAACCTCACTTCTTTCGCTTTTTCGGTCATTGGTAAAATTTCTCCAGTCCTCGCCTCTTTTTGCTTCTTCCCACTTCATCTCTTTCTTTCATGTTTTCCGTATTCTGTTGTTTCCCTCGTCCTCTCTCCTTTCCTCCTTTCTCTTTCTCTTATTTCTTCCCCTCTGTCATGCTTTTCACTTTGTTCGTACATTTCTTTTCCATTTCATATTATCACTTCTTTCCATTCTCCATTCTCTTCAGTTCCCCATCTCCTTGATCCTCCTCTTCTCTACATTTTCCTCCCATTCTGTCTCTTCTGTTTATTGTCCTACATTCTCATTTTCTAAAGCAGTCTTTTCCATATTGTCTTCTTTCTTGTTTTCCAGTATTCCGTCCTTCCTGTCTTCTATCTTCATTTAATTCATCCATGTTTTCTTTTTATTTTACATTTCTCTGTTTTCCTTTTTACTTCTTCGTTCTTGTTTCCATTCTTCACTTACTCATTTCTCTCTCTTTTTTTTTTTTTTTTTTTTTGGCTTCACTTTTGTCATTTATCATTTCTTTCCTTCTTCCTTATCAACACATACCTCTTCCCTTTCGTTGCTTGTCCTACATTCTTTTATAATCTTCTTCCTTTATTTCTGTCAACCTCTTTTCTTTCAGGATTATTCTATCCCTCTTTTCATTCTTATTGGTTCAAATCCTCTTTTTATTTCTCTACTTTTTTCTTTTAAATTTCCTTTTATCTACTTCTTTTTTGTCGTTTTAATTTTTCTGTCTCTCCCTTCTCCTCCTCCTCGCTTATTTTCTTTCGTCTGCCTCCTCTCGTTTTCTCTCCCTATTTCTCTTTTTTCTTTTTCACCTCTTTTCATCTTTCCCTACCCATTTTTTCCTCCTCTCTTACTCCTTTCTTTGCTGTCATGAACCCTTCTCTTTTCTCTTGACCTCACTCTTCTCGTTTTCTTCCTCCTCTCTTTTCCTCTCTTCCCCCCTCCTCTCATTATCCCCTTTCCTCCTCTCCTGTCCTTTCTGTTCTCTCTTCTCCTTCCTCTTCTCTCTCCTCCTCCCGCCTTTCTTCTTTCTCCCCTTCGCTCTCCTTCTTCTCCTTCAGTCTTTCTTCCCCTCTGCACTTAACCTCTTTTTACTTTCGCCTCCTCTCATTTCCTCTCCTAACCTCTTCCCCCGCCTTCTGTCTCCAGTTTCCTCCTCTCCTCTTCCGTTCTTTTCCTTCTCCTCTACCTCCTCTTCTCTCACACCCTCTTCTCTCCAATCTCTTCTTCCCTTCCATTTTCTCCCACCTTTCCTTCTCTCCCATCTTAACTTCTGCCCCAAGATGTAATTGGTCTACTAAAATGTGTAGACTGTACGACTTCCAGTCTTCCATTGATCAAGATCCTGTGACGGCGATAGGTTAAGTTTGATAAAATTTTTTATTAATAGGTTGTTAGGTTAGGTTAGGTTGCATTTCTTGTATTAGTTTAGATGTAGTTGCAATATTTGATGAAGTTGGGATAGATTATATTGTCGCTATGCTGTGTTAGATTTAGATAGTTTTGCACAGTTACTTGTGTTGGTTAGGACAGGTTAGATATTTAGACTATATTTTGATAGGCTGACTCGATGTGGTTTGGTCAGGGGAGGTTTTGGTTAGTATATGGACGATGTTGAGTTAGGACTGGAAGTTAGGTTAGGTTACAGGCAGATTAAGTTGTTACATCTAGTTGGGGTAGACCCTATTCGACCAAATGAGCTACAGTGTCATAAAAGACTTTGTAGTTACTTGTAGAGAAGTTATCTATTAGACTTGTGGACGAGCGGTTGTTATACTTGAGTTGTTTGTAAGTAGATAATCTTGGTTCCTATTTGTCATGCAATGACAGGAGAGGTAAAGAATAGTATGGGACTATTTTTATTTGTCTTGGAAATATTAAACAAAGTCTCTCACACACGAGTGAAGTATAAGTAGAGTCCCGCTAGCTACCTCCCTGTCTCGCTCTCTCTCTCTCTCTCTCTCTTCCAAGTTGCTAAGCCTTTCTCCCTACTACCTGCCGATTCTATGGCGTCTCTCCTTCTGAGCTATCTTTCCTAAATTCTGGTGAAACAGGGGTCGTGTCACGTGTGTTACACTGTGGTTGGAAAGTTCCAGAAACCTGTGTGTGAGTATGTGTGTATGTCACTAGGGTTTGTTCTCCTGCTATTTCGCTGACAAACTACCTGCATCATCTCCTGACATTGCTGCTTCCTAATCTGTCGTCAGCTTTTCCTAATTTTAACTTGCAAGATCATTTCCCATTCCCAGGCTCGCATAGAGCTGTCTATCTGTCTATTTATCTATCTATCTATTATGATTTGTAAATATAATATGGACTCATAACATCGCTTGGCCCACGCCGCTGAAGGTCTTCCGACAGCAATTATCATTGACATATGCTAATCTATTAGTACATAATATTGATTATAATATTGTATACATATAACATTCATAGTAAATAGCAATTATCCAGTAATATTACATTTTAAACAAGTTGTATACATATTTGAATAAATGCATTAAAAGTAAACTATCTAACTGTAATACAGTATGTACTTGGGTTATTGTAGTGAAATGCATCCATACAAGAAAAAAAAATAGTTTAAAATTAAGATTATGGTAAGAGTTATTAATATTTCATTTAAAGATAATGGTACTTGTATGCCATACATGGGTCATTCTTCTTTGTATTATATATATATATATATATATATATATATATATATATATATATATATATATATATATATATATATATATATATATATATATATATATATATATATATATATATATATATATATATATATATATATATATATATATATATATATATATATATATATATATATATATATATATATTTAATACTATATACAAAATATGTACACTTCATTCAGGGGGGTTAACTTGGATGTTAACTCTCCCCCCACTAAATACTGACTCCAAATTTGCAGTTCTTGTATGCATTCTGTGCATTGCGAACAGCAGTACTGCAAATACCCTCGTACAATGCAGAAGATTATAAAGACAGTAGGTGCTGGGTTTTACACATAATATGGGTTGAACATACGCAAACTCAAATCTTCTCAGGGCTTCATTGTTTCATTGATCAGTTGCATAGTTTCAGATTTAGGTGAAGTCAACTTAATACTTGTGCTCATGTTTAAGTCCATATCAGGCAGTGGGTGGAAATGTTTGTGTGTATCATTGGGAATCGCATAGTGATTGATGGTGGATAAAGTAGACATGGCTGGTGTAAATACCACACAGTAGTCTGG
This sequence comes from Coenobita brevimanus, assembly GCF_032717465.1. NCBI lineage: Eukaryota > Metazoa > Arthropoda > Malacostraca > Decapoda > Coenobitidae > Coenobita > Coenobita brevimanus. Next base: position 27,768,764 of record NC_136957.1, on the reverse strand, counting down.
TGCTATGTATAATCCTGAGGCTGAAGTATGAGATGGTGGTATATCTGGACAGACTATGTAAACTGATGTGTTATGAGTGAAATAAAAAGACTGTGAGTGTCCGATGCGTTGATGGTGTACAAGTTTATCTGGATCAAAAGTGAAGTTGCAATGATTATGAATATTGTCATTTCTGATGTTAGCCATTTCACAAGGGACTGTATCAGTAGGCTGAAACGTGAAAATGTACGCAGGACAAAGATGAACAGCATGTAAGGATGTGCGGCACTTTCGTTCAATCGTTGATTAACTTGCGAAAGTGACAGTGTCCCGTCTCTTGGAGACCATGATGAGTTCGGTGTCTGTGTTGATGTTGATGATGACCAAAGTGTTGTTATTTTTATAGGGGAAGGGATGTATTTGGTATACTGTGAACAGGTCTTCAGTTATGAATAGTACATCAACTACTACTGATGTTGGTGTTAGTGTTGCTTCTAAATATGGATAATATTGCATGAATTCTCTACTGCGGAACAACGGCTTCAATTTATGTTTATGTATGCCTTGACTAATTATCTGACGTAGCTCATGAACTGGGAGTAAGTCAATTGTGATCTTGCCATCACCAGCATTCGAAATTCCTTGCATAAGTGCCCTGAAACGATCTCTAGTGCTGTTTAATTGTAGTAGAATCGTGTCAATATGTTCTGTGATGATGGAGAAGTGTTGGAAAAGTGTAATGTTTCCTTCCATTTCATTTATTTTATCTACACTCTCGAGAGCTATGTTTTCTGCCTTTTTCAGATTTTTCACAATTGTCTTCATTGCTGAGTTCTGTCCTGTGATGAATTTATCTTGGTATGTTAGTATTTGAGCTATCTTATTAAATTGTTGTTTTTTCTTTAAGGTCATCCTCTGTAGCCAATCCAAAGATGTTCCCAAGAACTGCGCCACTCAGGTTGAACAAACCGCGCTTTTGACGAGTACGTGTGATGTTCCTGTCGCTCAGTACCTCCGTTCCATAAGATGGGAGATCTTGGATCATGATGAGCATAGTTGACTTTGCCTATTCTAGTTTCCATTTCGCTAACTTTGCCATTTCATTCACTTCCTTTGTGTTATGTGCTTGTGAAACATAATTTCCTAACATGAAGTCCAGAGTTCGCATCGGCTTCGCAAGATTGTCTAGATAAGTAGGTAATTCATACAAGTAATCTAGACTTATTTCAGTACTCATGACGTCCTTGACGATTGTAGTCGTGGCCGTTGGAGCTATAAGGCATCCTTGTCGTACTATGTGTTTGGGGTCTAAGTGCACATATCCTCTTGCTATGTAGAGGAGAATCCATAGCATAAGTTCCTTCATCGTAACCTACCGAAAAAGAAAAATCTATTAATTTCCGAATATGGTCATGCTGTGGTCGATGATAGTGATGATATGCGTTACGGTTGATTGTTATTTCATTTATAGAAGGAGTTTAAATCGATATTTAATTATCGTAAATGACGTACTGCAGATTTTATTGGAACAGTTGCACCTATGTTCGATTGTTTGGTATATGACCTTAATTTCTATTTGTAATCATTGTTGTTTTCTTGCTTGGTTTCTTGAGGTACGTTCGCCTGTTCGGTTGTATCCGAGGCTGAATAATTATGGGATAATTCCCTTGAAACTCGTTTTAAATGGTCAATATGAACTTGTTTCTCTTCGCCACTTGACAGTGACTTAATTAAAACTTTGTTTGCTTTTATGTTAATTACTCTGTATGGGCCCTCAAATTTTGGGGATAAATAATTGTCTCTCGTATGAATGATACCGTAAACAATGTCTCCTAAGCTGATAGGTGAATCTCTTGCCTTCTTGTTAAATGCCTCCGTCATTTCTTCCTTGGACATCGTTAATTGTTTTTTGACTCTTTTGTGAATGTCCTGGAATTCACGTAAACGGAGTTTAGAGTAATCATCGTAATTGTATATGGGCATACTGTCACCTTCTAGGAGCTCATATGGTAGTTTTTTATCTGTTCCCTATATAATGAAATGTGGTGTGTCACCTATTGATTTATTTATAGATCCATTAATTGAGGCTTCTACTCTGGGAATCCAATCATCCCAGCTTGCATAATTTTCACTGAGAACGTGTCGTAGCACATCTAATACTTTTTTATTTAGTCTCTCTACCAACCCATTCGATGCTGGGTGATAGGCTAAAACGTTAACCTTTTTGATGTTGTATTGTTTACATATTTCTTGTAAGATCTCAGAATTAAATTCTCCTTCATTATCACTTATTAGTACCTTTGGAGTAGTAAAGCGACATATTACATTATCTGTTATTGCCTTTGCTACTGTCTCTGCTGTCTTATCTTTAATTGGAGCTAAAATGACATAACGGGAAAAATGATCCGTTACTACGAATAAGTATAGGTTATTATTGTATGAGAATGGCTTCGTGAGTAAATCAACAGCGACAACGTCCCATGGCTGATGTGGTACAGGGTAATTACCCATCGGTGCAGGTGTGATTGGGTATCCTTTGTGTTTCGCACATGATTCGCATCTTTTTTTCTTTTTTTTTATGCGAGGAAGAAGGAACCAAAGGCCATGAGCCCGCAGTAACAGTTCCCTCCAAGAGAAAAACAAAATACAATATAGAGCCAAATTCAAGATCCAATCGTTTTGAGATGCCTGGACACACTGCGTTTGAAAGACTGGAGATCATAGGCAGCAGGAAATACAGACAGAGGGAGACAGTTCCAGAGCTGTCTATATGATTGTTTATATCTTTTCGTAATGAAGGCCAGTAATATAACAGCTGGGCTTGGTTGAATGTCTTATCCTTTCCAGGATGTCCTGCATGTGGGCTATCGTGTATCGTACGTAATACTTGGGGTATCATGTCATTAGGTACTACCAACTGGTTAGTGTTTCTTTGGCGTTTTGGTTGTTTAGAGTTAATCTTGTATAATGTATTATTGACCATTGTGAATTGTTTGAGTGGGACATGCAGTTTGGGTAATTGTAAGTCATCTCCACTTTCTAACTTGTATATAACTTTAGACCATATTGGGTCAACTCTTTGTGCCTTTGCTATATCATCGTGGTTTGGGATATTTCCTTTGAGATCTAACGCCGCGACCTGAATTGTGTTCGGGTTCCTAGATAATGTGTCAGCTACTATGTTCATTTTTCCTTGTATATAATGAATTTGTACATTGTAGTTTTCATCTGTACATTTCCATCATGCTCTCCTCCCAGAAAGGAGTTTTTCTTTAACCCGCACCGTCCCAAGGACGTACTTCCACGTCCTCACGTTTTGTCACAGCTAATCCTGAGGACGTACTGCAACGTCCTGCAATTGCAAGGTTCATAATTTCCACAATTTTCAATTTTCGCGAGTCATTTTTGGTACGTATACACGGGACACCTGCCTCAACAAGATGCCAGGCAGAGACAATGCCTTACCCAGCATGACCTCCTCCCCCCCCCTGCATGCCCTTTTCTCAGCAATTCACCTGTTATCAGTGACCTGGCCAGTATAGCCATGTAATGCCACGGTACGAAATTCAGGGCCAGAGTGATTCCCCAATCAATGACAATGTGGAGGACAAACTTTACATAGCATTAGAGGAAGAAACAGTTAGAAATGATGATCAGGTAATGTGGCAAAAAAAAGTCAGGTATTAGTGAGTGAAACTATGCTTATAATGCCTATATTACTGCTTGAAAACCAATATACTCTTGTACTACATATAAATTCGTAACAGTAAATAAATAAATACCGTTTATGAGTGGTGTGAAATAGTTATCCTCCCATAGGACTCGTTTTCTTTGGTGCCAGCCTGATAGAAAACCCAGTAAGGTAAGGAGGCTCTCCTACCTGTAATGAGTATTTTAAACCTCAGGTGAGCGATTTCTCTATGAAATTTCGATGTTTCTCACCAAAAGCGAAAATTTTGGCAAAAAAAAAAAGGGTCGAAAAATGGTCGGGATTGGGGGGTACCAGTGGTCAAAAAGTGGTCGGGACGGGGCGGGTTAAACAAACCCACCAGTGGTTTATGGTCGGTGAATAAGTGGATTTCGTAACCATATACCAAATCTCGAAACCTTTGTAATGCAAAAACCACTGCAAGTGCCTCTAAGTCTGTAGTGCAATAATTTTTCTCTGCACCTCTTGTTTGTCTGCTGGCAAATGCAATTGGTTGATTTTTTCCTCTTTTATCTTCCTGCATCAGTACAGCCACTAATCCTTTAACTGATGCGTCTGTACAAATAAGAAATGATTTTTGTGTAATCTGGATATGCTAAACAAGGTGCATTTGTTAGTTTAATTTGTAGATTGTTAAATGCCCTTTTTTGTTCTTCTTCCCATTGGAATACAGCATCTTTTTTGAGTAGTTGGAATAGAGGAAAGGCTATATGAGAGAACTGTGGTATGAATGACCTATAGTACCCAGCCAGCCGTAAAAATTGTCTAACTTCGTCAGTCGTAGTGGGTACAGGAAAATCTCTCACTGCCTGTATTTTGTCATCAGTGGTGTGAATACCATCAGAACTTAATTTGTGGCCTAAGAAATTTATTTCCTTAAAGCAAAATTTGCATTTAGAAAGTTTAATTTTTAAACCAGCATCACTAAGCTTTTGTAAGAATAAGTCTAATTTCCTGAGATGATCCTTAATATTCTTCGTTGCGATTATAATATCGTCAAGATAAACAAATATTCCTTGTCCTAAAATTCCGGACAATACGTAATTCATAAGACGCTGGAATGTGCCTGGGGCTGTCCTCAGTCCCATTGGTATTCTTGTATATTGATAATGGCCTCTGTTTGTGGAAAAGGCAGTGTATTTACGTGACTCCTTCGATACCGGGATTTGATAATAGCCGATTAGGAGATCGATGGTTGAGAATATGTTATTCTCAGGATCAATATTCTGTAGAACGTCGCTTAGCAATTGCATGGGAAATCTGTCTGGGATTGTGTGATTATTTAGTTTACGGTAATCTACTACCGCACGCATTTCTCCATTTCGTTTGGGCACGAAGAATAATGGGGCATTCCACGGGGAGACTGAAGGCTCAATAATTCCAAATTTTAATATTTCATCGACATACTGATTTGCAAGTGTACGTTGGGAGTGTGGTATGCGGTAAGCTGCTACGAAAATTGGTGGTGTTTCTGGGTGTACATTAATCATGTAATTAATCAAGGTAGTACACTCTAATTGTTCTCCGGGCAATGCTACGGTGTCCCTGTGTGTTTCCAGCAGGGTTAACAAATCATTTTCTTCATCAGATTCACCTGAGTGAATTAAATTCTCTTTTATTCTTTCTCTATCTGTAGATTTTATCTCACTTGTCACTCCAGCTATAACTGTTTCCTTCACAGAGGCAGGACATTTTTGAATATTAACTATGCAAGTCCCCTTTTTCAACTGAACTTCCCCATTCATGTGATTAATAATGAATATCTGAGTGTGCCCTTCGTCGTTCATATGACATAATGCGTTTTCTACTGACAATCCCTTTACTTTACATAATTCTTCTATGACAAGAACAGTACTATCCGTAATTTGCTCTTTATGGTAACTTTCATGTAGGAATTAGGTGGTATAACTAAATCATTAGTGAGATGGGCTGGAAAAATTGATAAATAAGTACTGTTATCTGGGTCACAAATTCTGGAGGATGGGGTTGGTGAAGGGAGTGTATCTATACACTCATCTGTTTGTGTATGTTTGTTTAAGCCTTTAATGTTACCAATTCTTTTTGGCTCTCTTCTACCAATCGGTGAGGGTTCTGAAGGTATTTCCTCTATGAATTCATTGTCAAAGTGTATTCCATTCATTTGTGGGAGTATAGTTATGTTCTCAGCTCTCATGGATCTTAAGCCCATTAACATATGAGCTTTAATTGCTAAGTTTTCAACGATATAGAAAAATGCAGAGAATGGTCTTGTAGTCTCTGTGAAACTGATATTTAATTTTATCTTACCTTTCACTGTAATTTGTTTTCCATCTACCGTGTATAAATCTAAATCAGCTTCATCCAGAAAAGTTACTTTCTTTTTATTTTTAAGAATTCTATTTATTTCTTCATGTGTAATTAAGTTCACTGGAGAGCCTGTATCTAAAAATAAGGAAACGTTTTGATCCTCACATACAGCTGGTATCAAGATACACTCATTTCCCAACATGCCTCCTATGTGAATTTTAGACTTGTTTTTCTTTACGTTTGTTCGTTTTTTGTCATGACTTGGTCTTCCCCCGATTTGAACATAGAAACAATTTTTTCTACTGTTTTGCAATCACTGGTCCAGTGCCCTTGGTATCTATGATGCCTACAGTAAGGACCAAATCCTTGTGTCTTTTGTTTGTCCTCTTTTGCTTTGATAAAGCATTCATACCTTGTGTGTCCTGGTTTTGCACAATAATGACATAGAATGGACCTATCCCTTGACTGTGACCTACGATGTGATTTCCCATAAGTAGTGTTGTTTATGGCGCGAGACCTGCTCGGGCTGCACGAAAACTTATGAGACTGCCTGTAGCCTGGAGTCTGTGATCGAGGCCTCGTCATGTTTGGTTGTTTGGTCTGCCTGCTTTCGGGTCACGATCGATTTTGTTCTCTGTATGGGGTCGGTGTAGATGTTTTCACAGCTGATACTGTCTCAGGTACCCTCATTCTACTAGAATGTGCAGGTGTATCAACCATACCTGCTTTACTGCACTGCATCTCTACCTCGTTCATTAAGTCTAGTAAGCACATGCCTGGGGTGTACACGATCGTCTTGGCGATCTTAAGGGTCATATCAGGTAATTTACACAAGGCAGCTACATAACCAATGATGTCCACGACGAGGTCTGGGGACATCTTTCCATCATCTGTTATCCAATTTGAGTTTTCCAAAGTAACTAACAATGTTCTTTTGATTGTGGAGACATCAGCAGTTATTTCACTGAGCACATGGTTTGTAGTGTGCTCCCTTACAAGATCTACAATTTTATGTAATTCTGGAATTATACCTGGCAAGAAGTTCATACCTCCAGAAAATTTCTTCAAAAATTCAGTTTTAAATTCATCATATGTCCTAGCTTCATGGAGCTTATCTGATCGCAATAAATTGCTTGCTGGACATCTTTCCTGGCTTATGCAAGATGAAAAAATAGCAATTTTCTCTTGTTCATCTAGTATGTGGCACTTGATGAACATTTGTTCGCACTGACTGACTAATGAAATGACATCAATGCGATCTTTTTCTGTGCCAGAAAATTTTGGGGCAGTTTTATCCTCATGGTACACAAACACATGAGGTGTGGTTGTTAGATCATAGGTATTTGTTTCTTGATTCATTTTCACTGTTTGCTCTGTTAATTTATCTTGGACTTGTTTATCGTTGTGTGAGGGAATGGTGGAATATGTACGACCGGACCGGTGAACCCTGTTAAGTATATTGGCATACGTGTGCAAGTCAGCGACAAAGTCCTCACTTGCTACATCAGAGGAGGTTTCCCACTCATCATCTGAAACTGCCGTATTTGTTTCTTGGTCTTTAGTTTGTGGTGAGGTTTGTACAAGGGGTGGGTTGCCTTGGTGCTCTCTTAATTGTGAGTCTGTTGTTGTGGCTAATTGTGTGTCATCTGGTATTAACGTGGGTGGTGGCGAAAATATTCCTGTCATTAAGATATGGTGTTATGAAATACGCCTTTTGTTTATTTATGTCCTAACAAAATAGATCAGTAAATAAGTTGAAATAAATGATAGATAGTGAGTGTATAAGTGTATATATGGAAATAAGTAAAAAAAGTTGAATTTAGCTAATTTTAGCACTGAGAAGAAATGAGTAAGTATAATTTTACCCACTTGATACAGATCGTAGAGGTGTGTCGATACAAAAGTCGATCTCGGAAGAAAAATGCAGGGTTGATTGAAGATCTCCTGATAATTCTAGTGCTGTGTTGATGGACGATATTACTCAGGAAATTCCATGGCCTGGTGCTTGTGGTGGTTAACAGCTGTCCCAGGCAAACCTCAGCATAGAACGTCGAATTTCCAACTCAGTACTGTGGAAATAAATGAGTAGGAGTAGGAGCTATGTGAATAATGAGTAATGAGTAGTGGGCGAGAAGTGCCTGGTGCCAGTCACACGTTGCTTGGCGTGGCAAACTCGCGTTGTGATGTCATCTCAGAACATGGTGACGTCGGCTTCCCACACTGGTAGCTGTGGTGAATACTGAGTAGCGATGCTTAAGCTGGGTGAAGAAAGGTGAGTAAGTCGCGTTATTAATGTGGCTCTGGTGTTTTGCTGCGTGTCTTGACCTCTGCGTCAGCAATGGAGGTAGGCGGAAGAGAGTGGTAGGGGTATGTTAGCTTGTCGCTTTAATATTTCCTTTTCTTTACTTGCTTTGTTTTTTATTCTTCTTGCTGCTGCTTGAAGTTACGTGAAGATTATAGAGTTGTTTTGTAGACTTGTAGGCTATTTGCATTGTAGGCTGGATTTTGTAGGAATTCACTGAAGAACTGAAGTTAATCTTATAGAGTGTCGCCTGCTTTTGTAGAAATTCATTGTTGTTTTGAAGACGAGGTGCGTTCTTTCGCTGCTACCAAATATCATAAAAGACTTTGTAGTTACTTGTAGAGAAGTTATCTATTAGACTTGTGGACGAGCGGTTGTTATACTTGAGTTGTTTGTAAGTAGATAATCTTGGTTCCTATTTGTCATGCAATGACAGGAGAGGTAAAGAATAGTATGGGACTATTTTTATTTGTCTTGGAAATATTAAACAAAGTCTCTCACACGCGAGTGAAGTATAAGTAGAGTCCCGCTAGCTACCTCCCTGTCTCGCTCTCTCTCTCTCTTCCAAGTTGCTAAGCCTTTCTCCCTACTACCTGCCGATTCTATGGCCTCTCTCCTCCTGAGCTCTCTTTCCTAAATTCTGGTGAAACAGTGGTCGTGTCACGTGTGTTACACTGTGGTTGGAAAGTTCCAGAAACCTGTGTGTGAGTATGTGTGTATGTCACTAGGCTTTGTTCTCCTGCTATTTCGCTGACAAACTACCTGCATCATCTCCTGACATTGCTACTTCCTAATCTGTCATCAGCTTTTCCTCAGTTTAACTTGCAAGATCATTTCCCATTCCCAGGCTCACATAGAGCTGTCTATCTGTCTATTTATCTATCTATCTATTATGATTTGTAAATATAATATGGACTCATAACAATAGTTTGATACAAGATTTTGTAAGGAAAAGTTGTTTTATATTAGAACAGTTCATATTAGGTTAATTGTGTCAGTGTATGTTGGGTGGAGTACTGAAGTTGGAATCGGCCTTCCTCGTTGTCCAGAGTCGATTGTTATCAGAGATGTCGGTAGACACTCAATTTTGAGATACTACGGAACGTACTCGTAGGGATGGCTCCGATACGCCCATTAGTCTTAACAAAAGCAATCCTTGCTAACTCCCAACAAACAGGTTTAGTATCTGTATAAACATTTAACATCAGTTCTCGATATTCCCTGTACCTAAAGCAATCCTCGAAACATCAAGCACACAGTCGGCTGAAAACTCCTAATTTCTACATGTTCTTCATCTTTAGCCCATAGCCTTGCATCAATCTCCATGAGTATGACATGTGATACATATTGGCCGAAAAGGACATAGGCCACGGGTTGAGCCAAGGCAATTTTTACAGTTTGATCCAATTTTCACTAACTTACTGCAGGATGGGAGTCAGCAAAGGGTGAAGCGATTTAATTTTGAAGATAATCGGTCGAAGGTAAAGGTCACAGCAGGTCGAAGTTTCGATCACTTAATTCATTTTTTTTTTTTAACTGGATCAAAGTTGGTGGAAGAGTTTAAAGTAAGCCAGAAATGAAGCAATTCCATTTAGAGAACAATAGGTCAAAACTCAAGGCCACAGCATAAGATCAATTAAAAACATTTTAAATCCAGTTTGGACCAAACAGTGGGAGAGTTGAGGGTCACGCAAGGAAAAGACTCTTTAAATCCAAAAACAATCAGCTGAAGGATATGGTCGCAGGAAAGTCAGATGTTTGGCTTTGGACTGATCAGTAGGCATGGGTGTTGTCATGTCTAAGTGCTTCTTCTTGTTATCGTCTCCAGACTTATCTGAGACTTTTCCAATGGGAAAGGGTTAGTCTGAGCCTTCATTAGCCCCTTCATTACTCTGGCTCTTCTGAGTTGAGTATTTTACTAAACTTCATAACATCCTGACACAGAGGCTTTACAAACATCCTGACACAGAGGCTTTACAACATTAATGAAACACGTTTGAAAAGCACATTGCACAGACTGTATGAATATGTAAAGGTGGCACAGTGCCAGAAACCTTAAAAACAAGGCTGAAGTAGTAAAAGCACATGTAACTCTATGCACACACACACACACACACACACACACACACACATATATATATATATATATATATATATATATATATATATATATATATATATATATATATATATAGATATATATATATATATATATATACACACACACACACGAGGGGGACCCAAGATTCCTGGAGTTATGAAGAAAAAACGTCATTACAATCCATTTTAGTTCCCTTCAAAACACTCCTCTTGAGACGCTATACACTTGTTCCAGTGCCTTCCCTATTCCTGGGAACATTTCCTATAGTCGTCTATGTCAACATATCCAGAGATTCCTGCGTTTTTTTTTTTCTTTGTTCCTGGAATTCTTCTAACTTGCCAAATCTTCTGCCTTTCTATAGTAACTTTATCTTGGGCAACAACAAAAAAAGAAAAAAAAAATCCCAGGAAACGAATCTGATGAGCATGGGGAATGTTGAGCAACAACGACATTGTTTTTGGCCAAAAACTGCTGAACTGACAACCCATTTTGTTATAAGGAATTGTGGTGATGCAAGAACCATTTCTGGGTGTGCCACTACTCTGGACGTTTGCGCCTGATGCTTTCCCGTAGACGCCTCAGCATTGTAATGTAAAACTGCTGGTTTACAGTCTGTCCACAAAAGACGATTTCTTTATGGACAACCCCCTCGGTGTCAAAAATCAAGATTAATATCTTGTTGGATTTGACCTGACGCACTTTTTTTCATTCTTGATGTTGGTGTCTTCCACTGACAGGACTGCTGCTTGGTTTCAGAGTCAAATCCGTAAACCCAGGTCTCGTCATCCATAATGACATTTGAAAGAATTTCTGGGTTATTTCTCAACTGTTCTTTCAAGCCCTGACATACGTTCACACGATTTGCTTTGTGATATTCTGTTAGAAGTCTGGAGATGAATTTTGCAGAGACTCAGTCCATGCCAAGATCCTGTGCCATAATCCATTGGACTAGACTCCAAGAAAAGCCAATGGCCTCCACTAGTTCGTCAGTTGTGCGACGATGATCTTCCAAGCTTGCCTGTTGAATTTTCTTGATGTTTTCATTTGTTTTAAAGATCACAGTCAGGACATGGAGAGTTTTGGACTATGTTGCCTTTCTTGAAACGAGCATATCATTCATAAACTTTTTTTTTTTCACAGCCTGCTCCTTGAAAGCTTGTGCAAGCATTGTCTATTTGAGTACAGTGAAACCCCTTCATCGTGGTTAATTGGTCTTTCAGATTAACGCAATGACGAAGCCTCTCAATAAGCAAGCAAAGCAATAACTGGTAATAATAAATAAATGGTTCAGGGTCCACAAGTATACACTCACTTTTTTGCCTAAGATCCGAATACTAACCCCGACTTTGCTACTCTCGATTGTGAATCGGACGACTCCTTTGTCTCATATTTCTCCTAACTTTGTGAGCCAGCATTGTTATCAATGTATTTCTTCTGTGAATACAAAATTCTCACAAATTTCCAGTCCTAGCCACCATTTTCTATTCTTGTGAATATGACACCTCATAAAATTGACCATTCTTTTAGGTAAGTTTATCCTTAACCCCTTAACCACGGACTTGTTTTGCTTTGACTTGCGGCTCCCGCGGCCATGTTCGCGCTCCAACAGACTCTCTAAAAATATTTGCCAAAAATCAGTTATTAGACCTAGAATATTATAATCATATATGCTTATGGCAAATACCTTCAGCTTTCTCCTGGGGTGTTTGTTGAGCCTTCGTCGAGTACCGTAGGACTTGTGGAGACCTCTGAAGTTGGGTAACGAAGTCTTCACTTTACACTTCCCGACAACCCATAATATGATTACCACAGCCTGGTATTATCACTAGAAACACTATTCTGTGATTCTCAAATAGTTTGGAACCCATACTCCAAAAAAAAAAAACACTGTGAAAGCAAGGAAAATTACGAGGGCGTATGACCTTCCCACTTGACATCGTTCACTGCTGGTATTCTGTCATTATTCATAAAAACACTCACAGTTTATATTTCTATTACTATATAACACTTATATATATATCTACAGTCTTTATCCAAAAGTTTCCTTCAGTAATAGTAGTTTATTGTCACCGTAGGCATTCAATTTCTTTCAGTAAAATACGTAGCATTCACTTTCTCGTCCTGTTTACTAGCATTGAGAGTGAATGTCACTTTCACGTTTACTCTCATAACTCATAGTATTCATACATGCTAGAGTGAAACTTTCACCTTCATCACTCCTAGTATATATACTTGTATTCTTATAATACTACGCATTTACATTTCTATTTATGTTCTCTATTTTATTTACATTGTTTACATTTGTATTTTATTTACACTGTTAGGCACTGTCACTTGCAGTAACTTATAAAACTATTTTCCACTGTTCACTTTTATTTACATTCATTGCTTTCACTTGCTGTTTACACATTATTTACACATTATTTACAATTCCACTTGCACTGTTTTACTAACCAGAAAGATCGTAGTCACTCTATATCAATTGTCAGCCCTTTACCTCTTTCCACACGAGGTTTAGTAGGGGATAGAGGTCACAGGGCCCTTTGCATGGGGCTAAAGAGCGGCGGAAGTTAGCGGGCGCGAATCCGACATACTTTCACCTTGAAAGACGACAGTAAACTGATACTGGTGGGCCAGGGTGGCCTAATTAGGGAGAATGCATTACTGCCAACGTCAGCCTCGTGAGAGCTGCTAATATATAGCTATGAAATGATTTGCAGGAAATCTAGACAATACATTATTAATTAGGTAGTTCCAAGTGAATGTAAATATCATAGGCTTCTCCCTTCCCTCCTTATATATGTTTTTATTATGAGAATAGACTATGCATATTTCAAGGGGAAATAAACAGCGAAAATTAGCGAACGAGTGCACGTGAGGTGTTGTCAGGTGATAATTAGCCAATTCCAGGTGTATGGCACTCTCACTTACCTTATTTCTTTTTTGTTTGTATTGTTTGGTATAAGAATAGGGCATAGGACTTATTTCAATGGATGAAATCAGTGGAAAATTCAGGGAAGATTTACTTAACATAGCACGGGCGGGCAGGCGAGAGGAGAGGGTAATGGAGGGGAGGTAGGGAGGGGAGTCAAGAACAGGGAGAAATGGCTAAATTGTCAACAATGGATGGGAGCACAGATGAGATTAGGAGTGCTGACTAGTGTTGGACATTGGCAGTACTGATAGATGATACAAGCCACCACTTGAAAGCCTGGGCGAATTCAAAATAACACAGAATCACAAAAGTGACGCCCCGCTGTATGATCCCTTGCTCCCAAGAGTCACAAAAGTGATGCCCCGTGGTTAAGGGGTTAAATACTATATTGCCACTTCAGTTTATTCTTTATTACTACTACAGTCAAATCAAAAGGTTATATCCAACCCTAGAATCTAGTTAGACACTTTACAAGTGAGTGTGGAGTGCATTAAATGTTATTACGCTTTTTGGTTGGCTGCATGTGGAAGCCAGTCGCCTCGAGCAAGATCTAATGACCTGGACCACGAGGCACGATGTTACCATGGTAACCGTTAGGTGCCTACCCAGAGACCTACTGCATTGGGTGCCTACATCTTCATGTGTTTTTTGATTCACATCTCTGGTTACAGTGATGTAATAACAGTATTTGGGGCGATCTGACACTGTAAGATGTTTTTAATATACTAAATACAAAGAACAATAAAGCAGGAAAAAATGGACCATGGTGTTCCCATGCGGAAGTTGAGTGTCATATATGGTATTCATCAACTGCTCATGGTAGAGAGAAACAGTTGGGAAAAATATTGAAATTCTATGCAGACATCTCTTGTAAAATCTGCTTCCAAGAGATTGGGTGTGCTAAGCCGACTCCATTCTTTCTTTACCCCTGCACAATTGTTGACTCTATACTGGGGTTTTATTCGCCCCTGTGTGGAGTACAATTCTCATGTGTGGAGAGGCTCCCCACATACAGCTCTTCTCAATAGGGTGGAGTCAAAGGCTTTTTGTCTCATTAACTCTCCTCTTACTGACTCCCTTCAACCTCTGTCTCTACACCGCCCTGTTGCGTCTTTATCTCTTTTCTATCGCTACTTTAATGGTCACTGCTCCTTCGAACTGTCTGCATGCATTCCTCCACCTCTACGATGGGTGTGTAGCACCCGTCTAGCAGCAAACTCTCATCCCTTTTCTGTTCAACTCTCTAATGCAAGAGTTAACCGTTACTCCCAGTCCTTCATTTATGCAACAGGTCAACTCTGGAACTGTCTCCCTCTGTCTGTATTTCCTGCTGCCTATGATCTCCAGTCTTTCAAACGCAGTGTGTCCAGACATCTCGAAATGAATGGATCTTGAATTTGTCTCTCTCTTGTATTTTGTTTTTCTCTTGGAGGGAACTCTTATTGCGGGCTCATGGCCTTTGGTTCCTTCTTTCTCACATTAAAAAAAAAAGATGAAGTTGACTTGTCAGGTAGCTTGATAACAAACCAGGCTCCATTGTTCCATTAAGAATTTAGACTAGAACATGAGTGTCATTACACTGAAGGATAATGGGACAGAGTGTATTGCTGAACTATTAAAGCGATCTCTGGTCCCTACTGAATTATTGTACAGTATGTGGCATGTGGCCTCAGTTTTCAGGCAAAACGGTTTATCCGGCAAGGCTTTGGAACCAAGGGTGCCAGAAAATTGGTGTTGTACCTGTATCCTGTATCAATAGGTTAAGCTCTGATTTGGCAGTGATTGAGTTATTTTAAATCTCGAGCAAATTTGTGAAGCATGACCTGTCTCTACAGTACAGCCAGATTCCCTAATTCTGGAGGGCATGGCCATAAATAAATCATCTTCAAGTCACCCTGGCCTCTGCCATCAGGTTGCCTTATCTGCAGCAACTTGGATAATAGGGACATTGGGTTAATTTTCTCTGTTGTGTTCCGACTTCCGGTCATCTTTCTTAAAAAGAGAAAATGTGTCTGGTAACATCTGTTCTTCAGTGACCTTTCTTTTTCGCAGTGTCACTTAAAAATATTAAGAGAGAAGATTATTAATTTAGTTGAGAATTTAATAGAGTAATTTTTCAGTATTATGATTTTTGTTGATGTTCAGTTTCATTAAATGTCATATCATATGACTATATGTAACAGAGATGTAATCTGTGCTGCAGATAATTTACAAGAATATTAGATATTTCTGTACTGTCAGTGGTAAAGGATGACTTGAAAATCTCTTCTAGGTAGAAAATTAATATATTTCATGGTTATCCGATGTTAGTTTCTCATTTTGACTTACCAGTGGATTATTACCAGTTTTCAATTGTTTCATGTTTCTTACATAAATGTAAAATACTTGAGAGTTCATAGCATTTTTCCTGTGCAGGTTTATTTTTCATTAACTCGTCGTGACGAATTAATTGCTTACACTGCCTTGCATCACTATATAATTTTACTGTAGTCGGATTATTAGCTGGTTTTCAGCTACAAAGACTATTCTTACCAGATACTGAATGAGTAATGTCTTTGTTATGCCACCTTGCTTACCGGTCTCTTGTTATTTTCCGGGAGTAGAGGAGGGAGGGGCATGAAATGATATCCATTCAGTAGGCTCAGAAATGATTACGTAGTGATAGGCGGTATTTTTTTCTGCCATTACAAACATATATTTCTTTTAGAGAATTTCTCACAGCTGAATAGTTTCTTTCTGAACTATTATGAAGTAGCACTATTCAAATGCAGTATGACTGGAACATTCATATAAAAACATACTATGTTACGGTTACAGTAACACTAGGGTTCTCCAGCCGGGGTATTTGTAACTCTATGTTCCTGGCTTGACTTTGCTCGAAGTTCTCTCCAGTGAAGTATAATAATTTATATGACTCACTTTCTATCATCCATAATATATTGCGAAGTTTAAAGCCACGGAATATATGGGATTCTTTACTTTCAATAGTTTGTATTACCCAGGCATATACTTTGGATGTTCATCCAAGATTGTCCAGGTTTACAGTAAGCTACGATAAAACTTTATGTGATGCATCCTGATGTTTGGCTTTTTGTACACGCATATGTTTTGTCCTGTAATTGAGAGAGAGAGAGAGAGAGAGAGAGAGAGAGAGAGAGAGAGAGAGAGAGAGAACGGGATTGGAGGAAGGGAGACAAAACGACTGAGGGGAAGGTTAGGTGGACAATTTCCTTACCCCGCCAAGCATGAAAGCGAGGTCATATCGGAATGGCCTGGCGTCGAGGTGGTAGTGGTGGTGGTAGTGGTAATAGTGCTGGTTGTGGTGGCGGTGGTGGAGGTTGTGGTGTCTTGGTAGTAAAGATGGCTGCGGTGTTTTGTGATGAAAGTTGTTAGTGGTTGTTGTTGTGTTAGTGGCAGTAATAGCAGTGGTGGAGATAATGGTGGTTGTGTCAATGGTAATGTTTGTGGTGGTACTGGTGGCAGTTGTGGCAGTGGTGAAGGTGGTGATGATGGTAGTGATGGTAACTGTGGTCTAGTGGTGAAGGCTGTGGCGACGGTAGTGCTGCGAGTTGTGTTTGTACTGAGAGTTGTAGTTGCTGGGGACGTAGTGGTAGTGCTGGTGGTGGTGGTAGTTGTTATGCTAGTTTTGGTATTGATGGTGTTAGTTGTTGTGCTAGTTTTGACAGTGGTGGTGATGATGGTGGTAGTTTTGGTCGTAGCATTATTTGAGAGGAGCATGTGGAGTCACATGGAGAGACAGAGTGACAAATGAGGAAGTGAAAGAACATTGTGGTGTGGATGTGGATGTGATGGGAAGCGTTAGGAGAAACATAATTAGGTGGTTTAGCCATATGGAGAGGATGGAGAGTGAGAGAATGACGAGGAGAGTGTATGTGAGTGAGGTAGAGAAGGGGAGAGGGAGGGAGAGGCCAAGGATGAGATGGAGGGATGGAGTGGAGAGATATATGAGAGAGGGGGACGTGAGCTGGGAGCAGGGCAGTGATATGGAGGGGGACAGGGCGACATGGAGGCGTTGTTTGTGGCCACCCCTTAAGGGATAAAGACGTCTGGCAATAGATAGATAGATGTATTGGTTGAGTTACTTTTGGAGGCAATGGTAATTGAAGTAATTTTTAACTTTTTAATGAGAGGAAGAAGGAACCAAAGGCCATGACCCTGCAATAACAGTTCCCTCCAAGAGAAAAACAAAATGCAAGAGAGAGCCAAACTCAAGATCTGATCATTTCGAGATGCCTGGACACACTGCATTTGAAAGACTGGAGATCATAGGAAGCAGGAAATGCAGACAGAGGGAGACAGTTCCAGAGTTGACCTGTTGCATAAATGAAGGACTGGGAGTAACGGTTAACTCTTGCATTAGAGAGTCGGACAGAAAAGGGATGAGAGTTTGCTGCTAGATGGGTGCTACGCACCCATCGTAGGGTTGGAGGAATGCATGCAGGCAGTTCAGAGGAGCAGTGACCATTGAAGTAACGATAGAAAAGAGATAAAGATGCAACAGTGCGGCGAAGAGACAGAGGTTGATGGGAATCAGTAAGAGGAGGAGAGTTAATGTAACGAAAAGCCTTTGACTCCACACTATTGAGAAGAGCTGTATGTGGGGAGCCTCCCCACACATGAGAGTTGTACTCCACACAGGGGCGGATAAAACCCCTGTATAGAGTCAACAATTGTGCAGGGGTAAAGAAGGAACGGAGTCGGCTTAGCACACCTAATCTCTTGGAAGCAGATTTTACAAGAGATATAATACGATCTTTCCAAGATAAATCCCGAGTAAATGAAACCCCAAGCATGTTCAAGGATGATGCAGGATTAAGCTGAATATTATTAAACATTAGTGGGTATACCTGTGGAAGATTTTGTCGGGCTAATAGGTGTAAGAAATTAGTCTTAGATGCATTAAAAACAACCAGATTATTTTTACCCTAGTCAGAGATACGAGCCAAGTCAGACATTAGGTGTGCCATAGCCTCACCCCTTGTTTGTTGAAGTAACTGCTGAGATGGGGGTTGCGGGAACCGAATGGAAAGGTGAAGGGTGAAGTCATCAGCGTATGAGTGGATACGGTTAGATGTACAGGTTATAAGGTCATTGATAAATAAAAGGAAGAGAGTTGGTGATAGGACAGAGCCCTGAGAAACACCACTGTTGATAGATCTAGAAGAACGATGGCCGTTTACAACAGCGGCTATAGAATGACCAGAAAGGAAGCTAGCGACGAAGGCTCAGATAGAAGGATAGAAATCGTAAGAGGACAGTTTGGAAATTAAATATTTATGCCAGACTCGATCGAAAGCCTTTGAGATGTCAAGTGCAAAGGCAAAACTTTCGCCAAAGTCCCGAAAGGAGGATGACCAGGAGTCTGAAAGGTAGGTGAGATGATCGCCACTGAAGCGTACCTGACGGAACCCATACTGACTATCAGAAAAAAGGTTGTGATAGGAAAGATGCCTTAAAATTTTTCCACTAAGAATTGACTCGAAAACTTTTGAAATACAGGATGTTAAAGCAATTGGATGATAGTTAGAGGGTTAGGAATGGTCTCCCTTCTCTGGGACCTGCTGAATGAGAGCAAACTTCTAGCAAGAAGGAAAGGTACAAGTTGACAGACAAAGGCGAAAGAGTTTACCTAGGCAGGGTGTAAGCACAGAAGCACAGTTCTTGAGAACAACAGGAGGGACTCCATCAGGCCCATATGCCTTGTTAGTATTGAGGTCAGTGATGGCAGAAAATATATCAGCTGAAGGAATTTTAATGTCAGCCATGAGGAAGTCAGAGGGGGGAAGTGATGGAGGAACAGTACCGGAATCGTCTAAGGTGGAATTGGAGGAGAAAGTCTAAGCAAAGAGATCTGCTTTATCAGTAGAAGAAATAGCTACAGAACCGTCAGAATAGAAAAGAGGAGGGAAGGATGATGAGGTAAAGTTGTTAGAAAGGCTTTTGGCAAGGTGCCAGAATGAGCAGGAACAATTTGAGTTTGAGAGTTAAGAGCATTTAGTACGGATGAAATTATTTTTAGCAGAAGGAAGAACAGACTTAGCACGATTCCGGGCAGAAACGTAAAGATGATGTGATTCAGGGGTGGGTTGGCTCCGGTACCTTTTGTAGGCCCTCTCCTTGTTGCGGACAGCATTAGAACAAGCGTGATTAAACCAAGGCTTTCTTGCGTTAGACAAAGTGGTAGTCGTCGTAATACTGACAGTTGTCGTAATGCTTTGGTGGTGGTAATGACAGCAGTAGCGAAGCTCTGGACGAGAATGAGGGGGTGTAGGCCCCCGCAAACACTTCCCCCCCCCCACACACACTGAACTAACATGAACCGAAAGTATTAACATGGATGGGTTTGTAATCACGTTTCCGATCAATCACAATGATAAAAAGAATAATTTAGCCATTCTATGACGCACAAAAAAAGGATGAATAAATGTAATTTATTTTCTGTGCTTTGTAAACTGCATAATTTCAACATTTACATATTTTTGTAATGTATTCTATGTTAATTGAAGGGTATGTTGAATCTGTAATATTTAATATTGTTTAAGAATATTAGAAAATTGGATAAATTAATAACTGTTGCATAATGATCAATCTGAGTGAGAGGCATATATAGTGTGTGATATTTTTTTTACAATATTAAAATGTCTTCCATTTTATCTGTAAAATAATCTTTGATCACAATATTTACATATTTTTTAATTGTAAAAGATTTCGGACAAGTTGTATACTATAATACGAACAACAGTCATAAATAGCATTTATTGGCAAGTGCTGAAATAATTTTTAAAAGTTTCGGGCAACATTTTGTTTAGTAGCAGTAGTAGCAGCAGCATAGTAATAGTAACAATCTAGTTATATATATATATATATATATATATATATATATATATATATATATATATATATATATATATATATGTAAATGGATAGATAGATAGATAGACAGACAGACAGATAGATAGATAGATTTATTTATTTATTTATTTATTTACATATGAAACCAGTGATAAGAAACAGGGAAGTGAGCATGGAAGTGAAAATGCTACTAAATGAACGTATTGTGATATCAACTCTAACGTATGGAAGTGAAATTTGGACCTTGTTAGAGGGACAGAAGGCAAGAGTGAGAGTAGTGGAAATGAGTTATTTGAGAGGAGCATGTGGAGTCACATGAGAGACAGACTGACATGTAAGGAAGTGAAGGAGCGTTGTGGTGTGGATGTGGATGTGATAAGAAGCGTTAGCAGAAACATAATGAGGTAGTTTGACCATGTGGGGAGGAAGGAGAGTGAGAGACTGATGAGGAGAGTGTATGTGAGTGAGGTGGAGGGGGGTGGGAGGGGGAGGCCAAAGGTAAGATGGAAGGTTGGAGTGGAGAGGTATATGAGAGAGGGGGGTGTGAGCTGGGAGCAGGGCAGTGAAACGGACGCGGACAGGGCGACATGGAGGCGATTTGTTTGTGACTATCCCTTACGAGATGAAGGCATCTGGCAATATATATATATATATATATATATATATATATATATATATATATATATATATATATATATATATATATATATATATATATATATATATATACTGTATAAACAAAGGTTGTATATTGCATTCATGCACCACGCTCCTTCCCCACCCCCCTACATCGACCCCCCCACCCTCTTCCCCATGACCAGACGGCTAGCCTTGCCACTAATGGGGGTGGCTGTGGCTCAATCGGGGGAGGCGGTGGCTCAATCGGTAGAGAGGTGGCCTGCTGTCCTAACGGACCCAGGTTCCAAGCCCCGCTGGGGCAGGGAACAGTTTAAGGATTTGAATTTCATGCAAACCAGACTTCACCGATCTACCAGTAGACCCGCCGACATGTCGTAAAAATACCTCCGCTAATACCAATACACCAGTCCTGTATGAGACAGTCCTAGGATTTATTGAATATGAACGGTGGTTGTTAGCGCCGAAGTGGTGACATGTAGAGGTATATATTGTGTAGGAGGACTACTGGGCCTCGGGAGCAGGCTGTGAAGCGTATGCCCAGAGTCGAGCACATGAAAAAATAAAATAAGAGTTGCAGGAGTGGTGGTGATTATGCAGGCAGCACTGGTAGTGTTGGAAGTTGTTGTGGTCATTTTATTTGTTGTGGTGGGTGAAGTTGCTCTGCTAGTTGTAGTTGTAGTGGTAGTTGTAGCAATATTGGCAGCTGTGGTAATGACTGCTAGTTTAGTTACGATACTAATATTAGTAACAGTATTAGTTATTTGTTAGGGACTGTATTTGTGCAAGTCATAGGCTACTATTTGTTGTCGTTGGAGTAGATGATGAACTTTTGTTGTATGAGGTGGCAGTTCTGCGACAGGGCTAATGGTGGTAGCTGTGGTATATGAAGTACTTTTTGGTGAGAATTGTACTTATGGCGGTTGTATTAGTGGTGGAGTTTGTAGTAAATTTGGCGGTAAGCGTGGTAGTTGTGGCAATAATAGTGCTGAAGATAACTGTCAGTTACGTTAGTTCTGGGGGAAGGGATGGTGGTAGTGGTAGGTGTGGTTGGCCTGTGATGGAATGTGTGGATGGAATTGGTTCGTGTCCTAAATTCATTAAGGGAAAATCTGTGGAGGAAAGGAAGACTGGGCGAGAACACTCGAAGGAAAATGGAAAGAACTAGGGGAGAAAGAAGAGGTAAAGTGGAGGGGAACAAAGAGGAGGGAGGGAAGAAGTGGAAGGAACACGAGGAGGGAAAAAAGGAGAAAACTGAAGTAAGAGGGAAGTAAGAAAACGGGTGAAAAAGAGTGCAAGTACATGGGGATATAAAAGGAAAAAAAAAGGTACAATAAAAGGTGGAAACATAGGAGAGAAGATAATGGAATGAAAGAGGAAAGAAGAAAGAAGAAGGTAGAAGGCGTGAAAGGAATGAGTTGGTAGGGAGAAAGAAAGAAAAGAATGAAAGAAAAGAGGGAGAATGACGACAGGGAGACAGCAAGGCTGCAGGAAGAAAATGGGGAAAATGAAGCGAGAGAGAGAGAGAGAGAGAGAGAGAGAGAGAGAGAGAGAGAGAGAGAGAGAGAGAGAGAGAGAGAGAAGAAAAGAAGAACTCCAGTCGTGCAGTCACTTTGTAATGATCGAACCTACAGTATGGGTATAGCTAAGCCGGCGTCACTACCACTGGTACCTTCCAACGACTAAATCAGCGAGAGAGAGAGAGAGAGAGAGAGAGAGAGAGAGGATCTAAAGTAAATTGATTACGGTGATTAAAGACGTAGTTGGCTGTTCGAAAGCACCATGGTTCGATCCCAGGTTGATCTGGAAGAACTATCACCATGTCATGAAAACACCCTCACTAATACCAATACGCCTGTCCTCAGTGAGCCAGTTTTACCATGTACTAGTGGATAATGGGTATTAACCATGTACAGTGACGTGTGAATGCGGCATGTCAGACTGCTGGGCCTCAGGAAACGGGACTGTTATGAACTTTTGCTGAGTTAGACATACACAGCAAAGAAAGTACGTTAGCGAATAAGGTCTTTTAGTGTCACCAATATTCTTGTTCCGTCCTTGTCGTCTTTCTTCCTAGTATTCCCCTTCCTTTCGCATCATTTTTTACTTTATCTTTCTTCCCTCCCTTCTCCTCGAACCATTCTCAAACACTCCTCCTCACCCTTATCTTCATCCTTATCTCATTTTACCCCTACTATTCCTTCTTCGCCTTGACAAGTCATCTCTCACCCTTGCTTTCTGACCCTCCCCATAAACCATTTTTCCATTATCCCCCTCTAGTACGCTTCTTCCTCTTCTTCCCTTATCTATTATCCTCCTTTTCCTTCTCCCTTATACTCTCGTTTCCCTATAATTTTCTACCCACTTTTCTCCCCACCCGTCTTCCCCTTCTCTCCTCTATTCCCACCATTTCTTCCTCCCTTTCTAACTATTTCTTCTCTTTCCCCTACTTCCTCCCTAAGTTCCTCTCATCTCTGTCTCTTCCTCTTCCGTCTTAACCACTTTCCCATGTCTTTCCACCTCCCCCTCCCATTCTCCCTCTCATCACGAATGTTTCCCTCATTCCGTCACCCTCATCCCCTCAACATTTTTCCTGGCTGTCCACTTCCTTCCCTTGGCCGAGTTCAGTTTCGACTCTTTTCCCCTTTCTTCATACTTACTCTTCATGTTCTCGTTCACTCTCCCCTTCATATTTTTTGTTCCCTACCTCCTTACCTCTCCCCCTCTTCCTCCTCCCTCCTATCTTTTTCTCCCAGTTTCCTTCCTACACTCATTACCCTATCCCATTCCTTTCCCTGCCACTCGCTCCCCACCTCTTCTCCCCACGCCTCTTCTGCCACCATCCCCACCCACCTCCCTCCATCCCCTTCAAGGAAACTGAAAGCCCCAGCGGGAAATTTCTTGTTTTTGGAAACTGTTCCCGTTTACGTCAATAATATATCTTTCTTTCCTTTCACCTTCTTTTCTCTTATCTCTTCTCTCTCATTTCCTCCATTGTCTCTTTTTTTCGTGCCCTTTTTGTCCCTCTCCTGACCCTCAAATTCTCTTGCTTTCTTTCAGGTCGTGTCCCTCTTCCTTTTCCTCTTCGCTATTCTTCTTTCTTTTTATCTCTAAACCTTATAGCCTTGTAAAAACATGTGTTTATAAAAATAGCTATAAATTGAAAACTTCAAGGATTATTTTCTGCTTCATCACTGAAACGTTATAAACTGAGGCTTAACGAATTCAACTACCTTTCCAGTATAAACTTTATTCACGCAGATGCATTTAAGTAACCATCGAAGGTATCAAAATTACTTTGAGCAGGTGGCGTACAATATCACAGGAACAATAACGAGCATCTTTTATTTAACAGTTATGTCGTTACTTATTGTATAAGCTGATCATAACAGGGAAGCTGCGACGCGCTTGCCTGTACTACATTTGTACCATAATATTTCCAGAGCCGAACAAAGAGAAACTTGAATTCACACGAAATATTACATGACACAGAGGTCAGTATAGCAGAAAAGCAGTTACTACTAAATTCTAATATTCCGGAACTTAACTTGCAACATTGTTATATGAAGGTCACTCGTTGTACTGCCAGGTAAAATAGGACATCTGGGAAACAAAGTGTGACTAACAATTTAAGCGTCCCTGGAATCAAACTCAAATGTTTCCTGTTACAAATTGGATGTGTTAACTATTGTACATAACCGACTCCCTCATGAGGTTATCATCGTTCCCTGATCCGACAGAAGGAAAACTATAGTATGCTACTTGCCTAGGTTCTCGATGGTGGAGAGGAGTCAGACCATATGTTGGCTTCTCCGTCCGTTGCAAGCAGTTCTGACACCTTTTTGTCTCTGTTCACCCCGATGCACAACCGGGAACGTGTGTGTGCTACCCAATGACGCGGGTCTTGTTTTAGGAGCAAGAAAATTTTAAAAAATAATCTTTGCCTTAACAACCCTCATATACAAGTAGTCGAAAACCTTCTTTTTCTTCTTTTTCATCTTCCTCTTCCTCCTCCTCATTATCATCATAATCATCATAATCATCATCATCATCATGTGCAGCAGCAGCAGCAGCAGCATTATCTTCTTTTCCACTGATGAAGGGTACACTGACACCGATTGCGTGGAACACAATGGACTATAAATATTGACTGTAAGTATTGTTTTCTGATCATTTTTGATGTTTTTATGTCACATTCAAAATCCTGTCACTTATTTAGATTTATTATCATACGTATTTCAGGCATGTGTAACATCGTGTCATTGCGATTATCTTAATTTTCTTCTTTTCTTAGTTTTCATATCTCTCTCTCTCTCTCTCTCTCTCTCTCTCTCTCTCTCTCTCTCTCTCTCTCCTGATGTAGGAGTATAATAATCTTTTTATTGTGTGTGTGTGTGTGTGTGTGTGTGTGTGTGTGTGTGTGTGTGTGTGTTGGCTATTTTTCAGTGAAAGATGAGAAAAGTTTGTATAGGAGTTGAGAAAGTTTGACTTTACACACACACACACACACACACACACACACACACACACACACACACACACACACACACACACACACACACACACACACACACACACACACACACACACACACACACACACACAGAATTTCTTTTAATATTAAAATGTTTCCTTCTCTTATAATTGTTTTTGTTATCTGTTAACTTCTTATAATATACTTATCCTGTTCACTACGATTACTTCTTCAGCTTATTCTTGTATATCTCTGAGTAATTTTATTCATCTCAAGACAGTTTTCGAACTGTAGGTGTTTGATATATAACCTCAATATCCCTTCTGGTACAACAGAACGAGTACACCATAACGTTGAGGGTTTGAAGGGATTAATCTTCCACTTCATCTCTCTCTCTCTCTCTCTCTCTCTCTGTTCATTTACCAGTCCCTTTCTTATTCCTCTCTTTTATTTTTTTTTCACTTTTTCTTTCCACACCTCATCCTTCTTGTCATCATCTCTGCTCTCTCATCTGCTCTTCTCTCCGTTTGTTTCCTGTACCCTCTCATTACCTGTCCCTTTCCTTTCTCACTCCATTTCCAATTCTTCCCTTCTTTCCTTTCCCCTTCTCGCACCTTTCCCCTTTACTCCCGTCTCTTGTGAGCACCTTACTTTTCCCATCCCATTTTTTCTCACATTTCTCCATCGGGTTTCTCTACCCTCTCCTCCTCCTCCCTCCTCTCATCTCCGCCTCACTCTTTTTCTTTCGTCTCCTCTTCCGTTCAATCATCTCATCTCCTTTCTCACATGATCTCTCTCTTCTACTCTCCTTCTTACCTCAATTTCTACCCCATATCCACTCATAGATTTTCCGTCGTCCCTCTCCCTCCTCTCCCTTTTCTCTT
Organism: Coenobita brevimanus; assembly: GCF_032717465.1. NCBI lineage: Eukaryota > Metazoa > Arthropoda > Malacostraca > Decapoda > Coenobitidae > Coenobita > Coenobita brevimanus. The sequence goes on along the minus strand of NC_136957.1, from coordinate 27,742,585 downwards.
CTCTTCTCTTCTCTTCTTTCCTTTCCCCACTCCAATTTTCTTCTTCTTTAGTCTTATTCTATTTCATAATCTTCCCCACATCTTCTTCAAACGTTATTCGCTTTCATCTTCCCATCTCTCCTCATGACATCATACCTCCACTTCTCTCTTTTCTCCTGTTTCCTTCTCCTTCTCTTTGTCTCTGTTTATTCCATGCATTCCTTCTTCTTCCCATCACTCCTCTTTCCTTCTCCTCTTCTCTGCTCCCTGTCTAGTCGTTTCCTCCTTCACCATCTCTCTTCACACATTTTGCCGTATAGTCTGCACTGCCGTCTCTCCTACATCCAATCCTCTTTCCCTACTCTTTTCTTCTCTATTCTGTCGTCCCCTTCATTTCCTTCTCCTCTTCCCCTTCACTTTGCCTCTCTTCCACTCCATCTCTTCCTTCCTTCCTCTCCTTCTTATCCTCTCCCCTTTCCTCTTCTCCGCTCCTTACCCAACTCTCCCCTTCTCTCTCTTCCCAGCTGCACCTTTCCCACGCAAATTCCAGGGCTTGGTTGGAATAGATAGGCCGTAACTATTAATGATCCTCCTGTCCATACTGAGGGGAGAAGGGGGGAGAAGGAGGAGGGAGGTGAAGAGGGGAGAGGGGAAGAGCATGAAGGGAGTGGGGAGGGAGGGAAAAGGGTAAGAGGCCAGCGAAAGGAGGGAAAGGAGGGAATAGGAGAAAGGTAGGAGAATGAGAAATGATAGGGGTAGAGCAATATGTTTGAGCCAGAGAGAGAGAGAGAGAGAGAGAGGGAGAGAGAGATGAGAGTGGGAAAGGACCGTGTGGAATTATGTGTTGGAAAAGGGAGGGGAGTGGGGAGAGGAGCGGGCAAGTGCAACGAGAGAGAAAAAGAACAATGGGGAGGAAACGACGAATGAGAGAGACATAAATGGAAGTGAATGATGGAAAGGCAAAGGAGTGAGAGAAAGAAAAAGCTGTGAATGGATGCAGGCGAAACAAGAAAAAAGAAATAAATGGAGAGATGAGGAATATGCAGATCCTTTCTTCATCACCTCAGCATGCAAGATAGGGATGTTTAATCTTAATTAAGGGATAGAGATGAAGAATCCTCTGTCTGATTATAAGCTGCCAACCCAAGGCCCTATTCTCGTCGGTTTAGGAGAACCCATGGAATATTAAGTTTTATATGACTTGATGACATTTTCCTGTTAATGAGGTATGAGACTATGAGTATAGCTATGTTTTCATTAAAATTTATGTCACTTGGTTCTATTAAACTTTACACCATATTTACTATTGTCCTGAAATTCCGTTTGCTGTGGATCGGGAAGTAAACTAAACATATAGTAAATTAATTTTTCATCTGCTCAAAAACATTTCTAGAGATGTTTTGTCGTACACATGACTTTCCCTTGACTTGATCCTCGTCCTACATTTTGTAAACAACCATGTCGTCTCATCTGTTTCCTGAGTATTACGTATAATTTAGTCTTCCTGTGAGAATTCCAAATAAGAGACTAGGCGATGCTTACCATTATACCAAGACCACCTGAAACTTAAGTACAAGTCAAGTGAAAGACAAAATAAATTCAACTGAAAACCATCAGTACCATTATCATCACTTATATAATAAATCAATCATCATTTAGGCATCATCAATCGTTCAGATTTATAATTCACTATCATCATCACAACCATCATCATAATTATCAGCTGAGCTAATCAGAGTATATTTATTTATTCTATATAACTTCACGGGGTTACTCCAATTATTAAAAAAAAATAAATAAATAAATATCGCCCACGTTGCGAGAATTATTATAAACACGTCATAACTACGGCAATCACGAGATGGCCACAACAAGCCATAATTTCTTGACAATTTCCTTCATAAACTTAAGGAATATTTAATGATCATGGGAGGATGGAGGGGCAGGGATAGAGAAGAGGAGGATGGTGAAAGAGAGAGAGAGAGAGAGAGAGAGAGAGAGAGAGAGAGAGAGAGAGAGAGAGAGAGAGAGAGAGAGAGAGAGAGAGAATGTGTTGAGAGAAGAATCGAGGGAAATAAAGGAAAATAAGAATTAATTTACGAACGGAAATGATACTAAGAGGACTGGAGGGAGAAGAAGAGAGATGAATAATACTCAGAGCTGGATAAAGTGAGGAGGACAGGAGGGACGAAAATGTAGAAGGTGAGGGAGATAGAGAAAAAAAATAAGAAAAAGTGAAAAATCAGAACTGGACGTTTTGAAAAAACGGCTAAGCAGTGAATGAGGGAAGGTGGGCGAAAGAGAAAGAGAACTATGTAAGAGGGACCCTGGAAAAAAATGAAAGAGGGGAAAGAGTGAGAATGGGAGAACGTGAGGGGAGAATGAAGTGCCGGAAAGTACAAAACCAAAACTACACGGCTACTGGTTTTTGTGAGTCTCTTTGCTATGTTGGTTTGTTCTGACTTCTTACATTGTATGTTTCCATCTCTGTGCATATTCTTTATGGTCCGTTCCCTGAGGCCAAGCAATCCTGCCATGCACCTGCATACGTCACCACTTGGGCACTAATATCGAAACTAATATCAAGCCGTTTTTAGTGTGATGTCCTGAGGCTATCCTCTTCAAGGGTGGTGTGGTGGCAGTGGAAGGGTATTTTGATTATGTGTCTATGTTTCGTGAAGGAGCCGTGAAGCCTTTTTTTTACGAAATTCAAATGCTCAACCTGTTCATATCAACTCTAATTCAACCCACATTCTTTGGATCAGATATCCATTCCCTAGATTGCCAAAATATATCTGGTCCAAAGAATCCAGTAATGAATATAATAGCACAGCCGAAGAATCCAAGTTCATTAGGCGCTCACCAGCCCGTCCAGCCGAAGCGGACGGGAAAATTAGGGAAAATCATCATCATGCATTACAGAATGAAAGTCATGGAAAATCAGTAGGATGTGATGAGTGGAAAGCATCATTAACTATATTAATCTGTAAGAGAAAGGACCTACTACTGAAATACGATATCGAGCTGTGGCTAGATCCTTCGTAATCTGTATAAACGAATATATTTTTAAAATCATGTAAAACTAGAGGCCCCTCTTGACCTTGACCTACTTTCACCAATTTCTAACTCGTAGGAGGTTTTTATCCCTACTACATACCTCTAAAGTTTTGTAATGATATCTTGAGCATTTGCAAAGTTATCATGGTAACAGACAAACAGAATTGGACCTACTTTCACCAATTTCGAACTCGTGATCGAATTTTTCCCTCCTACGTTCCTGGAAAATTTTCTGATGATATCTTGAGCGGTTGTGAAGGTATCGTCCTAACAGACACACAGATATATACACACACAGACAGACTCACAGACAGACAAATTGAAAACAATACCAGTTTCTTTCTTGCAGCAGGAAGAAAAAAAAAAAAAAGGATTTTTCAGTGAGCATGTTAAAATGGGAGTTTGTGTCTTGGAACCTGCTCAAATTACTCAAAATTCAGGTCTGTATCGCCTGCTGTCACAAAAAACAAACAAACAAACAAACAAACAAACAAAACAATAAAAATCCATATCAGTTTTTTCCTTCTGTGTACTATCCTGAATACATTTTGACCTGCTGGTGATTTCGATGAGGAAGAGTTAGCTTTCGTTGTCAAATTTTCTGGGGAAGCACCGGCTCACTTCAGTCTTTAGGACAAACATCATACTACCCCCTCTCAAAAATATTTGCCTGTGGCAACGTGAACTTTTCAGCAGATCATAAAGATACTGGAACTTCATATTTTGTTTTAGGAGGTTGATCTGGGATGGTTGGAACTTCTATAAGACTAGTAATTCGGGCTGATTTGGGTCAGCCAGGAAGGTTGATTGGGGATTATCAAATTTATGATGTAGTAGTCACTGCTTATGCTTTTATTATGATTTTCTTTATAGTTATGCCTATTATAATTGGTGGGTTTAGGAACTGATTGGCTCCTTTAATATTAGGTGCACCGGATATAGCATTTCCTCGTATAAATAACACAAGGTTTTGATTATTACCTCCTTCTTTAACTTTGTTTTTAATAAGGGAAATGGTATAAAAAGGGGTCAGAACAGGCTGAACTGTGTATCCTACTTTATCGGCAGCTATTGCTCATGCTGGGGCGTCTGTTGACTTAGGAATTTTTTCTGTACATTTGGCTGGGATTTCTTCTATATTGGAAGCTATTTATTTTATAACTACAGTTATTAATATGCGACCGCGAGGGATGACGATAGACCGTATGCCCTTGTTTGCTTGATCAGTATTTATTACTGCTATTTTACCCTTAATTTCTTTGCCTGTTTTGGCTGGGGCAATTACTATGTTATTGACAGATCGTAATTTGAATGCTTGTTTCTTTATCCAGCGGGAGGAGGGGACCCAGTTCTTTATCAGCATTTATTTAGATTTTTTGGGCATCTGAAGTTTATATTTTGATTTTACCTGCGTTTGGAATAATTTCACATATTGTTAGCCAAGAATCAGGGAAAAAAAAAAAAGTTTTGGGAAGATTAGGTACGATTTATGCTATGCTAGCCATTGGAAATCTCGGTTTTGTAGTGCAAGCTCATCATATGTTTACTGTGGGGATGGACGTGGATACTCGAGCTTATTTTACGTCGGCCACAATACTTATTGCAGTTCCAACTGGAATTAAAATTTTTAGGTGTTTAGGAACCCTTCATGGAACACAAATTACTTATAGACCTTCTATGTGTTGGGGGTTAGGATTTATTTTTTTATTTACAGTAGGTGGATTAACAGGAGTCGTATTAGCTAATTCTTCAATTGATATTATTTTACATGACACTTATTATGTTGTAGTACATTTCCATTATGTGCTTTCAATGGGTGATGTTTTTGGAATTATTGCAGGAATAGCACACTGATATCCTTTGTTTACTGGGCTAGCATTAAATCCTAAATGGCTTAAAATTCATTTTTGTACTGTTTTTAGGGGTTAATATTACTTTTTTCCTCTCAGCATTTCTTAGGGTTAAATGGGATGCCTCGACGATATTCTGATTATCCTGATGCTTATGAAGCTTGAAATGTTTTATCATCTCTTGGATCTACAATTTCTTTGGTGGCTGTGCTGGGGTTCATTATTTTTATTTGAGAAAGATTAGTGTCTTATCGTGTTGTTGTGTTTTCAATGTATTTCCCTACTTCTATTGAATGAAAGCATGTATATCCTCCTACAAATCATAGATATACAGTAATTCCTTTAGTTTCTAATTTTAAAATGTCAGATTAATGCAGTAGGCTTAGGACCTATGAATGAGAATATTATTCTCTTTTAGAATTAGTAATGGCAACTTGAGGGTACATAGGATTGCATGATAGGGCTTCTCTTATAGAGCAATTAAAGTTTTTTTCATGATCATGCAATAGTAATTCTCATTCTTATTACGACTCTTGTGGGGTATATAATATCTAGATTATTTTTTAATAGGTTTATTAACCGTTTTTTTATTAGAGAATCAAAGAATTGTGGTGATTTGAACTGCTCTTCGTGCTTTGATTTTGATTTTCATTGCTTTACCTTCATTGCTACTTCTTTACTTGTTGGATGAAGTTAATAATCCAAGTGTAACTTTAAAGAGTATTGGACATCAGTGATATTGAAGTTATGAATATTATGATTTTTCTCAGAATTCGATTCGTTTATGGTTCCTACTGATGAGTTGGGGGAAGCTGGATTCCGACTTTTGGATGTCGATAATCGAGCTGTTCTGCCTTTTAACACTCAAATTCCCGTGTTGGTAAGGGCTGCAGATGTTATTCATTCTTGAAGAGTGCCTGCTGGAGTGAAAGTTGATGCTATTCCTGGTCGTTTAAATCAAATTAGGTTTTTAATTTCTCGTCCTGGTTTATTCTATGGTCAGCGTTCAGAAATTTGCGGTGCTAATCATAGTTTTATGCCAATTGTAGTGGAAAGAGTTTCCGTTAAGTCTTTTTTTATCATGAGTCACATATTCTGATGAGACTTTTAATTTCACCAGATGACTGAAATTTAAGTGTGGGTCTTTTAAACCTTTTAGTATAATTACTTCTGGTGAATAGGTAAAAAGATAAGCTAAGGTTAATATGGTGGGTTCATACCCCATTTATGGGCATATTTGCCTCTTTTTAAAAGTTTAGGATTGGTATAGTTCTAAGGCAGGTTGATGCTGATAAAAGGTATATTACCTATACCTTTACAAAAGAAACAAATAAGATTAATTTTTGTTTAATTGAAGAGTTTTCTCTATTGACTTTATTTTTCTTTTCCTAATATGTTGTTTTTCTTCTACTTTGGTTTTAGGGACTTTGCTTTCTATTTCATCTTTTTCGTGATTGAGGGCTTGGATTGGATTGGAATTAAATTTGTTGTCGTTTATTCCTCTTACAGTTACAAAAAGTAATTAATATTCTTCGGAAGCGGCTTCAAAGTATTTTTATATTCAAAGTTTAGGGTCTTCTTTGGTTATTTTTTCGACTTCTTTTATATATTTTTTATTTTAAGGTTGCTTGTCGCCTATTTAAAATGCACTACAGTATCACAGTGTTGGCCACACTAATACACTTTAAACTGTGACACAAACATCACATTATACTAAGTAAAACTCACCCATGAATTATATTTACTCATAACTCAGCTGAAGAAAATAAGATTTGAGCTGCAATGCCTGCCTAATAAAGTATGGCCAATCTCTTTAGTGTATCTCAACTAGTCAGTAGCTCGGCATCATCAACTGCAATACTGTAAAGTACTTTGGCAACTGTTAGCACGTCAATCAGATCTCCTCGTAATCTTCCCGTTGACAAGTTAACCAGATTTCATCCTATATGCCTTAAATATTCCTTTCTGTTTTATAAATAGAGTTGCCAACCAGCGCTGTATAATCAATAGCCTGCAGAAATTATTTTCATTCCGACTTTAAAGTCTGGCGACGATTCCAAGAAAACCGGGCCTGAGTGAGGAATCTGAAGGTCCCAGGAAAAATGTCCTGGCACAGGCCATTGCTGATCGATAAAAACAATTCCAAATCCTTTATGCGCAATGGAAGGGCGTGTCAGAAGTGTCATATCAGCATTATGACGTGAACAAGATAAGGCGGTCTTCTCTACTAGAGATTTCAATGGAACCTGCGCAAATAATCTGAATTGCCGAGGTAATGTGTTGCGGGCCATTGTTGATAGAAACAAATATATATATATATATATATATATATATATATATATATTTTCCCAGTGGGGTCAGAGTCATTTAAGAAACAATAGGTGGAGACTAGTGACTGCCTGGAGGACAGTTACAGTGGTCTAGCTTATTTTTCTTTCTTGGGAATACCTTGATAAGAACTAAAGCACTACACATTATGCAAAAAGTAACGTAAAAAAAGCGTGGAGATAGGAAGGAGAGGAAGAGTGAAGGAGAGAGGGAAGAAATTTTGCCAGGATTACGAAGTATTAGAGCCCCACTCGTTCCTTAGCCTCTTAATTCTCTCTCCCTCTCCCTCTATTCCACCCCACCCCCCCGCTGTCTCTCTTTTCTCTCTCTGCCTCTTTCTCTCCGTCTCAAACTTTTTTCCACATTCCTTATTTCTCAATCTTTCTCTTCCTTTCCTTCCTCGTCTCTCCCTTTCCCCTCCCCCCACTTTCTTTCATATCTCATGTTTCTTCCCCTTCTCTTGTCTGTCTCCCTTACCCTCTGTTTTTACTCCTTCTCGCACCATTTGCTATCTTCCACTTCCATTTCCTTACCTTACGCTCTCCCCTCCATCTCTGCTTTCTCTTCCTCTCTGCTCCTTCCTTTTTCCCTCTGATTCTGTTTTTCCCCGCTTTTCCTTCTCTTTTATTTCATTCCACTCTCCATTTTACTCTAGATTTTCTTCTCGTTCCTAATTTTATTCCTTCCACTCACAGTTCCTTCTTTTCGCACTCATTTTTCCTCATGTTCTCCCCCTCATATCAGCACACTCCATTCCCATTTCACTCTCACGCTTATTGCTTACATATTTACTTTTCTACATCCCTCCTTCTTCCTCCCCTTCTTACTCTTTCTGTCTCCCTCATAATATTCGTATACCTCGTCCTCCCTCTCTCCCTCATCTCTCCTTCCCTCTTCTTCCTTCCCCCCCTATATCCCTCCTCTTACATGATTCCTACATCATTCCCTCTCCCTCCTCACCATTTTCTTTCCCAACACACCTACTAACCCCTCTCTTACTCTCTGTATCCCTCCTCTACCCACTGTCTCTTTCACTATATGCCTTCACCCTTCATTCCCTCTTCCTCATACTTGTGTTTTAAATTTTCCTTTTCTTCTGACATTCCTCCCTCTCTCTCCCTTTCTCCTAAGCTTTCTACTTTCATCCCTCCTTCTCCATCCCGCTTCCCTCTTCCTTCCTTCATCCTCCTCTCTCTCCCTCCCTCCTTCATCCATCACCCTCATTCTCTCCCTGTCATCCTTCATTCCCTCCATCCCTCTGTCCTTACAAACTATATTTGGAGAGCAATTCTATGGACAATAATTATATTGTTCAGGAAGTAATGTTAGGTATCCTTGTAGGCCCAGGTGATACTCTTCCTCCTGCCATAAATAATTTTCTTCCTGTTCTCTGACCCATCTTAATTACCCCTCTTTCCATTTATCCCTCCCATCTTCTTCAGCCTCCTAATCCTTCTTCTTTTCCTCCATCTCCTGTCAGTCCCTTTTCCGTATCTCTCTTTCCTTTCCTCTGTTCACTTTTGGTTTCTTCTAAACCCTTTCCTTTCTTGTTTCCTCTTTAATCACCCTATTCTTCATGGCTCCTACTCCCCATATGCTTCTACCTCTCTTCCTTGAAATTTTCCTCGCCTCTCTCTTGTGTCTATCCAGCATTTCGGTCCACTCTTTTTGCCGTCCATATGTTTCCTCCACCCCCTTGTCCATCTCCCCCCACTCCTCCCTTCCACTTACTAAGAGTTTTCTTTCCCTGGCATCCTATCTTCTCCCAGTCCATCTCTCTGCCCTTTTATTTCTTCATTTTTCTTCCTCTCTAACTGCTTCTCATCTCTCCAGTTATCCTAAATCCTCCTGCTTTCCTCACAGATTGTCTCACTTACTTAACCTGTTCATATTTCCCTCCTTTCATCTCTTCTTTCTTCCCTTCCTGTATTCCATTTCCTTTTCCTTTCACGTTATATGATCTTGTCATCTTCTCTTTCCTTTCCCTTCTTTTCCTTTCATCAGTCAGTCGTACCGTCTTCTCTTCCTTCTCCATCCCCTCCCCCTTTTCCTTTTTTCCCTCTATGTTTCAGTCATCCTTATTTTCTTCTGTCTCCTCGGTATCTCATTACATCTCGCCATTTCCTCTTCACACCTTCCCCGCCATCACTCTTCTTCCCTTTGAGCCACTCATGCTTCCTTCCCTTCACTTTACTGTTCTATACCACCACCGCTTTGTTCCTCTCACACCACGTCTCTTATTTCTTTGATTCTCCCCTTCCCCCTTGCCTCTGTCTACCCTCCTTCTCCCCCAGTCCTTCATTTCTCCTTTCATTTCCCCTCCCCTCCGCTCTCTCTAACTTTTCCCCTCCTTTCCTTCCCACGTTTTCCTTTCCTTCCATTACCTCCTGCCCATTATCTCTTTCCTATTTTTCCTCTCAATACCATCCCTCCTACCTTCTCCCTTTCTCCTTTCCTGTACTTCCCTCCGTTTCTACCCTCCTTTCTTCACCACTACAATCCTGCTGTTCGTCTCTCGTCTCTTCTCTGGAAACCTACTCCCTTCCTCTTCTCCTATGTTCCCTTGCCCTGTTTTTCTCCAGTCTACTCCCACCCCTCATATTCCTCTTGCTTCCCTACTCTCCTCTTCTCCACCTCTACTCCATTTCCTCCTCCACATACCTTCACTCTTTCTCCCCTTCCTTTCCCCTCCTTCAGTTCTTCTCCCTCGTCTCCTTTTATCTCCCCTCTCAACTCCCCTTCGCCTACTGCTCTCACCACTATCCTCCCCGCTTTCCCTCCTTTCACCGAAGACATGCCTCACTGAATAGAACAGTTTGCCGGGAATAATTATACTGCAGGAGAGAGAGAGAGAGAGAGAGAGAGAGAGAGAGAGAGAGAGACGGGGAGTCACAGGTAAACATATCACACATACCGGTACCTCAGAAACCTCCAGTCAGTTTATAAGAATCAGACTCCGATGGTACAGATGAAAATTGGTATGGAAAATTAATGACGATGATGATGATGTTCATGATAATGATCAGGAGGAGGAGGAAGATACTGCCGCTGCTGTTGTTGATGATGATGAAGATGATGGTGACGATGAGGAAAGGAGGAGGACGACGACGACGACGACGACGATGTATGCAAAAATATTGATGCTGGCGATTGTAATTTTGGTGGTGGACGTGGTTATGATGATGGTGGTGGAGTTTGTGATGATAATGGTTGTGGTGTGGTAGTGTTGGTGATGGTGTCGATGATGGTGGTTTTGATGATCATAATGGTGTTGGTGTAGGTGGTTGTTATGATGCTAGTGTTGGTGGTGGTGGTGGTTGCGACAATGATGGTGTCATTGCTGTAGTTAGTCACGATGAAGATAATGACGGTGCGGTAGTGGAGATTTGATGTGGGTGTGGTTGGTTGTAGTTGTTATAATTATGATGATGGTTACTGAGATGATGATTGTGTGGTGATACTTGCAATGACGATAGTGGTGGTGGTGGTGGTGGTGGTGGTGGTGGTGGTGATGACAATGATGATGATGGTGACGATCATGGTACAAGTATAGATGATGATGATGACAGTGTTAATGATAATGATGATGATGATGATGATATGATGGTGGTACTAATTATTATGATTAATATGATGATGGTGAAAATAATAATGATGGTTATGATGATGATGAACCATAATGTATAACCTCCATTTTCCCAGACTCTCCATTTCCGGTCATTTCCTCCTGTCAGTCCTGCCCCAGTGCCTTTTATCTCTCACATTTTTCTCCCCCTGTCGCCTCCATTAATATGTCATTTCCCTCATATTACTCATTTACGTCTAACCCCCTCCCCCCCCTCTCTCTCTCTCTCTCCCTCTCTCTCTCAAGGTCAAGTCACTTAGTAAAAACCGTCATGCATTCTCATTTCGCTTGCAATAAAGAATATAAAGCAATGAAAAGAGTTTGAGAATGAGAGAGAAATGAAAGGGATAATTCGTGAGAGTGAGTGAGCGAAAATAAGATAGAAGCTGACAGAGAGAGTGTGAACTGAGAAAGAATATGAAAATGATCTATAAAATGCGTGAAAATGGGAATATAGTACACACACACACACACACACACACACACACACACACACACACACATAAACATATATATATATATATATATATATATATATATATATATATATATATATATAAGGAGCAAAAGAAACTCGACACGAAGTGTGAGAGAATGAGTTAAAATGCAGTAAGGTATGGAGGAATACAGAATGACTAAGTTAGATACTGAGTGAGGAAGTGAAGAGCAGAATGAGTAAGAATGAATATGAATGAGAATGGGAAACTGAGAAACAGAGTGAGTGAAAATAAATACGAATGAGAATGAATGAAATTGCTAAAGCATGTGTCAGTGGAAGTTACTGTGAAAGTGAGAAGATATGTGAGAATGAATGAGTGTTTAAAATTAAAAGTAACAAAAAATTTCTTAAGGAGGAAAATATATTTCCGTTTAATTATCGTCCTAATTAGCTTTGACATTAACAGAACTGCAATCCAGGAAGTAAAATTAAATGGGAGAATAAAGGACTATTGGGAGATCAAGATAAGTGGATAAGCACTCGATTCCATGAATGAAGCATATTAGCAAGGAAGATCAAAAACAAGAAGAATGGGTTATATAAAAGACCGTCAATGAAAAGTAAAATGAAACTGACCATAAACGGAAAGGAAAGCGACAGAGTATAAGGCTTCTCTCTCTCTCTCTCTCTGTCCGCAGGCTTGTGTGGACGTGTAGGCGGTAAACTGTAAGGCCAAATTGCTCTTGTTCAGGTCACCAATCTCTTTTAGAGAGATGAGGTGGGAGGTGAGGGATATTTGTCGGCTATGGCCGGGCAGTGCAGCCATCTGATTATATTAGTGCCGCATTGCGGAGTCCTCCCCAAGCAGCACCAGAAAGCATGGTGAACAAAGAATGAAAAAAAATATTAATGATGAAAGAGAAATGGTGACACCATGTTTGATGTATTCTTGTCATAAGTAAGTCATTCTGTTAATCTTAGGAAGGGCCACGAATAGTAAAGGGAGTAGTGGACACCGTTCTTAGCCATCCTCTGTGATGGACCTCGCTTGGCATAAGCTGAATAATACTGCCCAAAGTTAGCAAGAATGAAGTGAAGAAAAAAGTAATCTTAAATAAGAGGTTAGCTCAAAGTAAACGGAAAGATGTGACATAAACTGGGTAATAGAGACAAAGACCGAGAGCGACCACGAGCGAGGTTAGGTAAGAGGTCCTTGATGGAAAATAAACATACAGTGCAATAGTTACTGTAAGTGATAATTATTAGAAACCGAGGAGAGGAAAATAAAGAAGAATATTAAAAGAGACTGCAACATCCGTGCACACCAGTTGGTCTAAGGTCCGAAAGCTAAATATTGTTGTAAGACCTTTGCCTTCGACCGATTGCTCTCAAAAATGAGTTTACTTCATTCATATCTGACTCTTTATCCTTCCACCAAATGTTGTCCAAATTGGATCATGAGTGCTTCACTCGACCTGCTTGTGACTTTGATTTTTGACCATTTCTTCTGCCTCTGGATTTTGTTTTCAAAATCGAATCCCTTTATTTTCACCTTATCCTGAATCCTTCCTTAAAGTTTGTTTTAAATTGGATAAAAACATTAAATTGGCCTTGCTATGTTACCTGGACATTAAACTTAATTGTTTTCAAACAGTAGTTAAACCATCTGGATGATCCTTAACACATCTTACCAAGTTTGGTCTTAATTAGATTATATATCAATATAACATTAGTTATATTTATGACTCCAAGACACAGGATGATAGGTTGTGGAGGCCATCATCCATTCACTAGATGTAGTGATGCCTGCTTCTTCCTTCACTTTTATCATTCTTTTCCCTGTGTCTGCCCTTCTTCATTATCTTTCCCAATCTTCCTACATCTTATTACTCTTCTTTCCAGTTTAAAGGACTCTACACTGAGAGACAAGCTTAATGGTTTCCTGTAATAAAGAAAAGCATCACAGAGCTGAATGGTAACCATATGGAGTTTACTATGGTGCCCCTGTTTAGTGTGTGAACAGAAGCAAATGCAGCGTTCAACTAGGAACCACATTCTTCCTCACGCCTCGCTGTACCGAGAAGCTGTCTGCTGCAGGGAAGTATCACTGCACTTCACTGTCTTGCAGGAGCTATTGCTTGCTTGCAGTTGGTAGGCTTGCTCGACAAGACACACTAGGGTTACTCAACAACCAACAACTCAGACACAGTTGGTCTAACTTGATCTTCCCCAGTGACCTTCACCTTTGACTGTTCTCAAATTGATGCCTTTGTTCTAGCCTTACTCTCAACTTTCCCACCACGACTGGTAAAAAATGTAAAATATGAATAAAAAACTGTTGAAGCTGATCTTGCTAGGCCAAATTTTGACCAGTCCCTAAAAAACAATCCCTAAACCCTAACACAATTGGATAGAGGTACACTTTTTTTTTTTTTTCACATACACACACACGCTCGCGCTCTTTCTGAGTACAACCGAGAGCGGGTGTAATTAGGTTCAAGAATCCAAGACTGAAAATGGAAGAAAGAAAGAAAGACATGTGGAGGACAAGAATGGACTGAGTAATTATAATGTAAAGTAGGTAAAGTAAGAGATATTTGTGAGATGAAGAAGAGTGGAAGACTAACAATCATTTAAATGATGAATCGAAATAGTACATGAAGGAGCGTGGAGGAAAAGTACACCAAGAATGGGAGAAACCAATGAAACAAACCGTTATTAATGAAAAATACTGCAAGTGAAGCGATACCATTGAGACGACAAGGAGAAAAAAAAAAAAACGAAAATCAGGTACACGGATATGGCGTAGAGGTATTGGAAATTGAGCGAAGAGGAAGACGGTACTCGACAAGAACTGATTAGGCAAAAGCCCATTACTGATAAATAAAGAAATGGAGTCGCATTTATGATATGATAAAGAACAAAAGGCGAAGGACGATGTTGCTGGATAGAGTAAAGGAGCCCATTAATAAAGGCTGAAAACAGACTGAGAACAAGATTACGCATAGTGTATGCAGCATTAATTTATTAACAAGTATTTTTTTACTGTTTTTATTATATTCAGACGATTTTATTAACGTTGCGAGAGACTTTCCAATTGGTGGACATTAGTTCAGCTTACCACCAAAAGTGGTCCACCCGCAGGCAGATAAATTCGTCCGGAGATGGTCACATGAATATAAATAAATTTGTCATCTGACTGAAGGGATTAATAAGAAATTACAAAGAACTGAAGCTGATGAGAGATAGGGGAGGAAGACGGTGCAAAATGTAACAGAATAATGTGGGTGTATAAAAAATGAGGACGAATATATATATATATATATATATATATATATATATATATATATATATATATATATATATATATATATATATATATATATATATATATATATATATATATATATATATATATATATATATATATATATATATATATATATATATATATATATATATATATATATATATATATATATATATATGGACCAGGGGCAGGATCCCACTGCTACCTGGCGCGTCCCCGGGTGACGGATAGGGGAAGGCCTTGTAGATATACAAGGTACCGTCTTAGACGGCATGGACCATGGGACCCCCTATAGATATATAGGGCTCCACCGAATATAACGAATAAGGTGGCAAAAAAATTACATCTCACCAGAAACTATGTGGCAGGGAGGTGAGATTATTTGCCACAATCCTCCCAACCAAACATGAGTTCTATTGCAAATGATTTGACGGGCGTTCCTGTTGGATCATCGTCTACTAAAGGTCCAACCGCACTGCCTCCTGTGCTTACGGGCAGTGTGCCACCGAAAGTGAGTAGGCACTGTGTTGGAAAATTAGACTCTTGGATGTTAAAGAAACTGAAATCGATGAAGATCTATGCATACAATGTAAGAAGCCTCGCAGAAGATTACAAACATGATAACCTGATGACTGAACTGGAAAACATTAGTTGGGATATTGTAGGTTTGAGTGAGATCCGCAGAAAAGAAGAAAAAGTAAATCAGCTTGAAGACAGCAAACACCTATTTTACTACAGAGGAAAGGAAAATGAAAGAGTTAGTGGTGTAGGATTTCTAATTAACAGAAATCTTGCGACAACATTGTTAAATTCAGCGGTGTATCTGACAGAGCAGCATTTGTTGTCATCAGACTATGCAGAAAATATACCATGAAAGTCATACAAGTATATGCACCAACTTCTCAAAGTCCAGATGAAGAAATAGAAACATTCTATGATGACATCTCCCAGATTATGGAAGAAGAAAAGACAACATATACTATACTCATGGGAGACTTCAATGCAAAAGTTAAGAAGTCGATAAATGGAGAAGCATGTATGGGAAAATTTGGCGTGGGAGAAAAGAATGAAAGAGGAGAAATGCTGGTAAATTTTGCTGAAATGTTTAACATGAGAATAATGAACACATTCTTCCACAAAAGAACAGAAAGAAAGTGGACCTGGAGAAGCCCAAATGGAGAAACAAAGAATGAAATCGACTTCATTATAGCAGATAAGAATAACACGATCACAAATGTCACAGTTATCAACAAAGTAAATATAGGTAGTGATCATAGAATGGTGTGTTGCACACCCAGATTCAGTTTCAGAAATGAAAGAAAGAAGATGATTAAAGATAAAAAGATATGCCCAATAATACTAAATGAAAACAAAGCAGCCTTTCAGTTGGAAATAAGGAACAGATTTCAGGCTCTAAGTAATGTTGAATGTGACACTGATGAGCTGAATGACAGACTAACAAAAGTGCTAAGAGAATCAGCAGAGGTAGTAGGAAAACCTAAAATAACCAAAGCCAAGAATTATTCAGAAAAGACACTCGAGCTTATGAAAAACCGAAAGGAAATGAAAGTAAAAACAAAGAAAACGAAATAGAACTAGCAGAATTAAATAAGCTTATCAACAAAAGACAAAGAGAAGAAAAAAGAAGAGACATATGGATCAGATCAAAGAAACCATCAAAAATGGAAAAAGTCTGAAACAGGTTCAAAGCAAAATGGCACTAGGAAGGCAACAAATGACATCACTGAAAGAAAAAAAAGGTGAAATCATTAAATGCAGAGATAAGATGGTGAAGAGAGTTGAAGAATTTTACAAAGAACTGTATGCATCAAAGACAGTAGTACCAATAGCTAACTTTTCAGTTGACACAATTGAAATACCTGAGGTAACACCAGACGAAGTAAATATTTGTCTTAAAAATATGAAACAAGGAAAGGCTCCAGGAGAAGATGGAATAGTAACAGATTTACTTTTGGATGCCGGAGTAGAATTACAAAATAGGCTTGCTCACTTATTTACCCACTGTATAAGACAGAAGAAAATTCCCAAAACATGGTGTAATGCAATAGTTATTTTACTCTACAAAGAAGGTGACTCAAAAGATCTCAGTAACTATCGACCCATTAGCTTATTATCAGTCATTTACAAACACTTCATTAAAGTCCTTACGAACAGAATTACAACAATTTTGGAGGAAAACCAACCTCGTGAACAGGCAGGATTCCGAAGCGGGTATTCAACCATTGATCATCTACATACAATGAACCAGCTAATTGAGAAAACTATAGAATATAATAAACCACCGTGCTTAGTTTTGTTGATTACGAGAAGGCTTTCGACTTAGTGGAACACATAGCAATTACAAATTCATTGCGAGAACAAGGAGTGAATGAGAACATCGTAAACCTGCTCGAAAACATACGGTATATAAAGAGGGAACTGCTACAGTTAAATTACATAAGGACTCGGAAGAAATTAAGATTGAGAAGGGTGTGCGTCTAGGAGATACAGTTTCACCATAATTATTTATAGCATCCCTAGAAAGTATTTTCAGAAAGCTAAACTTGGAAAACTAAGGAGTGAACATTGATGGAGAAAAGCTAAACCATTTAAGATTTGCAGATGACATTGTCCTAATCTCAGAAACAGTGGAGGCAGTGAAAGAAATGTTAAATGACCTGAACAGAGAAAGTCTGAAAGTAGGACTGAAGATGAACCGATATAAAACTAAAGTAATGTTTAATCCAGAAACACCAAAGAGCATCATCAGAATAAGCGATGAAATTCTTGAAGAAGTTGAGGAGTACAACTACTTGGGACAAGTACTAAAATTATCGAAAGATCATGATAGCGAAATAAAAAGACGCATTACAATTGGATGGAAAGCTTTTGGTAAACATAGAGACATTATGAAAAGTAGCTTGCCAGTTTGTATGAAACGAAAAGTATATAACGAATGCATAATTCCAGCTATGACGTATGGTTGTGAGACCTGGAAACTAACAAAATCAATGGAAAATAAATTAATCCGTTCTCAGAGAGCAATGGAAAGGTCAATGTTGGGAATATCTTTAAGTGACAGGAAAAGATCAACTTGGGTGAGAGAGCAGACTAAAGTCAAAGATATTGTGGGGGTTATAAAGAAACAGAAATGGAGGTGGGCAGGCCATATAGCAAGAATAAAGGATAACCGATGGAGCAAGAGCCTGACTGACTGGAGACCAAGAGAATGTAAGCGTAGCAGAAAAAGGCCAGACAGGATATGGAGAGATGAGATAGAGAAATTTGCAGGGAAAACGTGGCAAAGATTGGCTCAGTCAAGGAATTCGTGGAAATCGTTGGGGGAGGCCTTTGTTCAGCAGTGGACTAGTTATGGCTGATGATGATGATGATGATGATGATGATGATGATGATGATATATGGAGCCTTTGTTGTACAGTGGTAAAGTGTGCATTTTCATACACTGCAGAATGAGGGTTAGCGCCCCGCCAGGGTAATAAACTTTGGGTGCATTCTTCATGCCATGTACTGCATTAGTGGACACAAAGGGGTGCTGTGGTTGAACTAGTGTCGCATACTATAAAGTATGCTTGCACCCAGTCGGCTTGCGTGGGTTGATTACACTTGGTTCACAGACTACACACACATCCGAAGCCACTCCAACACTACAATTAAACTTACAAGTACTTCTCACCCTACATACAATCTCTACTAGACAGCCTAAGCCACTTGGTAGAGATACATTGGCTGTATCGTACCCACTTCTGTCGGGATAGGCCGGTCCTCCAGTGGACACACAAATGGCTGATGAGATGAGATGAGAAGATATAGATAGATAGATAGATAGATAGATAGATATAGATATATGTATATATATATATATATATAGATAGATAGATAGATAGATAGATATAGATATAGATATAGATAGATAGATAGATAGATAGATAGATATAGATATATGTATCAACACCAACATCAGCCATAACTAGTCCACTGCTGAACAAAGCCCTCCCCCAACCTTTTCCACGAATTCCTTGACTGGGCCAATCTTTGCCACGTTTTCCCCGCAAATTTCTCTATCTCATCTCTCCATCTCCTGTCTGGCCTTTTTCTGCTATGCATACAATCTCTTGGTGTCCAGTCAGTCAGCCTCTTGCTCCATCGGTTATCCCATATTCTTGCTATATGGCCTGCCCACCTCCATTTCTGTTCTTTTATAACTTCAATGATATCTTTGACTTTTGTCTGTTCTCTCACCCAGGTTGATATTTTCCTGTCTCTTAAAGATATTCCCAACATTGACCTTTCCATTGCTCTCTTGAGAACAGATTAATTTATTTTTCATTGATTCTATTAGAGTCCAGGTCTCACAACCATATGTCGTAGATGGAATTATACATTCGTTATATACTTTTCGTTTCATACAAACTGGCAAGCTACTTTTCATAATGTCTCTATGTTTACCGAAAGCTTTCCATCCAATTGTAATGCGTCTTTTTATTTCTCTATCATGATCTTTAATAGAAGTATGTGGTGGCATCCATCATCCGCTCACTTGATGTAGTGCTGCCTAATTCTTCCTTAGCCTTTATTATTCTTTTTCTGTGTCTGCCCTCCTCTCCTCCTATTTCTCCCATCTTTCCTGTCACTTCTTATTGTTTTTCTTTCCTTTACAGGTGGTTTTACATTGAGTGACAAGCCAAATGGTATCCTGTAAGCCAAGAAACCATTTTCAATGCTGGGTGGTAACCATATAACCAAACCATATGTGCTCCCAACGTGTCAACAAGTGGGTTAGTGGAGGGTTAGTGCCCCTCCCCATAAAACAAATAACTCAAAGTCAAATGGCCACCCCTTACGGGATTATGGCGTCTGGCAATAGATAGATAGATAGATCATCTTTCGATAATTTTAGTATTTGTCCCAAGTAGTTGTACCCCTCAACTTCTTAAAGAATTTCATTGCTTATTCTGACGAAGCTGTTTGGTGTTTGTGGAATAAACATTAGTTTTACTCCGGTTCATCTTCAGTCCTACTTTCAGACTTTCTCTGTTCAGGTCATTTAACATTTCTTGCAATGCCTCCACTGTTTCTGAGATTAGGACAATGTCATCTGCAAATCTTAACCCGCCACATGCCAGTGCCATTTTAAAATGGTCTGACATAATGCTGCGGTCAGTGCCAGTGCCATTTTAAAATGGTCTAAAATAAAAAACTTCACTGTAACCACATTTTTCAAGATTCGCGGGTAAAAATTGGCAGACATGTAAGGTAACTGTTCCTCTACCAATCCCCAGGCTGTCAAGGCCATACACTCACTCGCTCCCCCCCTCACGCTCGCTCTGCCTCACTCTGCCTGTGTGCCTCACCCAGTGCTGTACATAGTGAAGGCATTTTGTAAATATTTTCATGTAAGTATAAGTTGTAAATATTTTTTTTATAAGTATAAGGACTATGTAGCTAAGTCAAGTTGTAAATACTTTCTTGTAAGTGCCAGGACTGTACATAATGAAGTCAGGTTGTACCTATCTTCAAGTAAGTGTAAGATAATGCATTCACAGTGAGAAAGACATACAAAATGTGATAGATACTGAAGTAATAAGTGCCCAGAAAAGTGTACTGAACATTGCTATACCTTCCCAGCATAAATACCTGAGTATAGCTTACATAGAAAACGGCTTTCTCTCACGTACGTGGTGAGCTTGAGAGAGCAGCTATACCTGTACACGAGTATGCAGGACTCAATAAAACTCATTTTCGAGCCTCAGTGAGCATTTTAATGGCAAAAGTCTTTGTTTCCACATCAAAATCTATCATTTTAGCCAAAAAAAAAAAAAAGTTGAAAAATGTCTGGCACTGGGAGTGACTCAGAGGGCTAAAAATAGACGGCACGCGCCGGGTTAAATGGTTTAGCTTTTCTCCACCTATGTTCACTCCTTTGTTTTCCCAGTCTAACTTTCTGAAAATACTTTCTAGGCATGCCGTAAAAATTTTTGGTGAAATTGTTTCTTCCTGATGCACGCCCTTCTCAATCTTAATTTTTTCCGAGTCCTTATGTAATTTAACTGTAGCAGTTCCCTCTTTATATATGTTTTCTGGCAGTTTTACAATGTTCTTATTCACTCCTTGTTCTTGCAGTGAATTTATAATTGCTATGTGCTCCACTGAATCAAAAGCCTTTTCGTAATGAACAATATATATATATATATATATATATATATATATATATATATATATATATATATGTGTGTGTGTGTGTGTGTGTGTGTGTGTGTGTGTGCATGATGCTAAAGTGACAGCAGATGAGAGGTGGGGTAGGCGGCTGACTGAGAATTTTCAACAGAATAAAGACATGTTCTGGAAGGAGGTGAAAAGGGTGCAAAAAGGAGAGTCTGGGAAGGAAGAGCGAGTAAGAGCAGAGGATAGAAGGATGTTAATTGAGATGGATGTAGTAAGGAAGAGATGGGCAGAGTATTTTGAAAGATTGTTAAATGTAGAGGAGGAAAGGGTGGCTGAGATTGTGGCAGATGGAAGGGTGCAAGGAATAAATGTGTAATGATTCTTTGATCACGAAGGAGGAAATGCAGGAGGCAGTAAAGGAGATAAAAAAAGGGAAAGTTGCAGGTATGGATGGGTGTGCTGTGGAATGCCTGAAGGGTGGTGGAGTGACTATTGTTGACTGGTTAGTAAGATTGTTGAATGTGTGTTTTGTGAAAGGTATGGTGCCAATTGACTGGACAAGTGCTTGTGTGGTCCCGTTGTATAAAGGCAAGGGTATGAATGTACTAGCTTTAGAGGTATAAGTCTATTGAGTGTTGTAGGTAAGGTGTATGGTAGAGTGATAATTATGAGAGTTAGAGAGGGTACAGAGGGAGTGATTGGTGATGAGCAGTGTGGCTTTAGGAGAGGGAGGGGATGCATAGATCAGGTGTTTGCTGTGAGACAAGCGTGTGAAAAGTATTTAGCGAGAGGCAAGATGTGTTTTAGGTATTCATGGATTTAGAGAAAGCGTATGATAGAATTGATAGGGAGGCTTTGTGGACTGTTTTAAGATTGTATGGACTTGATGGTAGGTTGTTAAAAGGGGTGAAATGTTTTTATGTAAATAGCAGTGCGTGTGAAAGAGTGGGAAATACTGTGAGTGATTGGTGTCCCATGAGAGTGGGGCTGCGGCAGGGATGTGTGATGTCGCCTTCGTTGTTTAATATTTATTTGGATGGTGTTGTAAGGGAGGTGAATGCAAGAGTTTTAGATGGAGGTCTGAGTCTGGTGAATATTGATGGTAGAGAGTGGAATGTGAAGCAGCTGCTCTTTGCAGATGATACTGCACTGATGGCTGATTCAGAGGAGAAATTGAGACAGTTGGTAAAGGAGTTTGGAAGGGTATGTGAAAGGAGGAAATTGAAAGTAAATGAGAATAAGAGTAAAGTATTGAAGTGTACGAGGTCGGTAGATGGTAGGGGGATGAATATAGTTTTGAATGGTGAGTTGCTTGCGGAGATAGAGTGTTTTAAGCATTTAGGGACACATGTTGCTGTGGATGGAAGAATAGATGCAGAAGTGAAGTTTAAAATGAATGAAGTAGGAAAGGTGCTGGGAGGAATGAAAAACGTGGTTAGATGTTGTTTACTTAGAATGGATGTAAAGAGAAGGCTGTATGAGGGTGTTGCGGTACCGACTGCGTTATGTGGAGCTGAAACATGGAATATGGGTGTAGCAGAGAGGAAAAGTTTGAATGTAATGGAGATGAGGTGTCTGAGGAGTATGTGTGGAGTGACGTGTCTGGATTGAGTGCGAAATCATGAAGCGCGAAGGAGAACTGGAGTTGTTCAGGAGATGACTGATCGAGTTGAGCAGAGGGTGTTGTGATGGTTTGGGCATATGGAGAGAATGGATAATGAGCGATTGGTGAAAAAGATAACTAGATTTGATGTGAGATGTGTAAGGCTGAGAGGGAGACCACGAATAGGATGGATGGACTGTGTGAAGAGAGTGCTGGATGCGAGAGGGATGTCTGTTGAGCAAGGAAGAGTGGCTGTGCATGACAGAAATAAATGGAAGAGAAATTGTGAATGAATAAATGATGACACGGCCCTAAGGGGATCTTCTCCTGCATTTGGTCTGATAAGCTAATCAGGTCAGGTGCGAGTAAGGGGATGAGTATATTATGATGTGGCAGGGGTAAACCAGCTGTGCTGTCAGGCCCTGCTGCAGATGTCACTGATTACACTGCGCAGTTGACCCTCGTGCGGTGTGGTGCCGTGAGGATCTGTCTCTTCTGCCCTTTGGGGCTAAGATGCAAATGAATGTGTTTGAATGGATGAGTAAATGGGGAGTGTGTCGTCCTGTTTCGGCTACCTCCCTTTCCTTGGGGGAAGCAGCCTAGATATAGGTATGTACGTATGTATGTATGCATATATCTATCTGTCTATCTATCTATCTATATATATATATATATATATATATATATATATATATATATATATATATATATATATATATATAGGATTGGTGAATAAGGAAAAAAAGACTGAGAAAGGTATTTTATAAGGAGAAAACATACATGAGTGATATCTATCTATCTATCTATCTATCTATATATATATATATATATATATATATATATATATATATATATATATATATATATATATATATATATACAGTATATATCATCTCATCTCATCAGCCGTTTGAGTGTCCACTGCAGGACCAGCCTATCCCAACCGAAGCAAGGACGATACAGCCAATGTATCTCTACCAAGTAGCTTAGGCCGTCTGGCAGAGATTGTATGTAGGGTGAGAAGTGCTTGTAAGTGTACTATAGTGTTGGAGTGGCTTCGGATGTGTGTGTAGTCTGTGAACCAAGTGTAATCGGCCCGCGCAAGCCGACTGGGTGGAAGCATACTCTATAGTATGCGACACTGGTTCAACCACAGCACCCCTGATGTCCGCCAATGCAGTGCGTGGCCAAAAGAACGCTCTCAAAGTTTATTACCCTGGCGGGGCGTGAACCCTAGTTCTGCAGTGTACGAAAACGCACACTTTACCACTGGAGCATGGAGGCTCCATATATATATATATATATATATATATATATATATATATATATATATATATATATATATATATATATATATATATATATATATATATATATATATATATTTATACGTGTGTGTGTGTGTGTGTGTGTGTGTGTGTGTGTGTGTGTGATTGGTGAACAAGGAAAGGAAGACTAAGAACGAGATTTTATAAGGTGAAAACATACATGAGTGGGGACAGCTTGGAACAGCAAAAAAGATTGGAGATAAAAAGTGACAGAGAAGCTAGAATAACTGTATGAGGACCAAACGAGAGAAACTGAGAAAGATCTGATGAAATAAAGGCATATATGAGGAGTGAAGGAGAGGAAGACTGAGAACAGGGTAGATGCATAAAGGGGAGGCGTAAATGAAGAGGTTCGAGGATGACCAAAATCAATTGAAGAGATAAAGCAGAAACAAACTTGAGGGAGGGCGTATTAGTGTGATAGTAACGACGTTATTAAAAATCAGATGGCTTAGACTACATGAAGGATAGATGCGGTGGATGGAAAAGACTGATATACATATGATGGAGAATGGCCGGTGGAATGTAATAATGGGTATAGGTCTCCAAATCTCCTCCTATCCTGAATGCTCTCATGTTTCTATGGCTTTTTCACTTCTTATCTCAGCACTGTTGCCCTTTGCAGATTTGGAGACCTATACCCATTGCTACACTGCACACCTTAGCCACAAACATGTATTTGGAACGCTCTTGTTTCTGTGCTTTTTTCATCTCTTACCTGTACACTTTTGCCATTCCATCTTCTTAATGATTTTAGAAGAAAATTTTTGTTTTCTAGCTTACGGTTTTTTTGTGGAAATATAATTATGCATGAAACAAGTGTTAGATTTGGATTAGTACATGCACAGCATGCTGAAATACTATAACGAGAGTGTCATACCGTAAAAAACAAGTGTTTTCTTTTTCGTACTGTAGGCGAGCTGTAGCTAACCAATATTGCTCAAAATGGCGTACTTACGGGTGACCGAAATGCGTATTTCAGGCCGTAACTTGCGAAACGTAGCCTGAATGCTTTCCTAAACATGAACAGAAACATATACACTTGACAAGCAGCGTTTGGGGGTATAGTAGGCTGGCATATGCTTTTTGTGTTGGAGTTATGGCTGATAAGGAAGAAAAAAAGGACAAAATCGATTTTTTGAGCTTCGACTTTGCGACTCCTACGAAGGTTGGCAAAACTTTGCGAGTAGTTATGCACTTGAATAGCGAAGGTCTTTTGGTTCATATGCTTAGAACTGGATTCTGCAAACGTTTTCGCGCGAATGCTTCTATACCATTTTGGACAGGACGCCAATTTGACCCTGCGCCATTCCTACTTATGAAATGCTACCGCACTCCGTGATATATATACTGTATATATATATATATATATATATATATATATATATATATATATATATATATATATATATATATATATATATATATATATATATATATCATTTCATCTCATCAGCCTTTTTGTGTGTCCACTGCAGGACCGGCCCATCCCGACCGAAGTGGGGATAATACAGCCAATGTATTTCTACCAAGTGGCTTAGGCTGTCTAATAGAGATTGTATGTAGGGTGAGAATTGCTTGAAAGTGTAATTGTAGTGTTGGTGTGGCTTTGGATGTGTATGTAGTCTGTGAACCAAGTGTAATCGGCCTGCGCAAGCTGACTGGGTGCAAGCATACTTTAGAGTATGCGACACTGGTTCAACCACAGCATCCCTTGTGTCCGCCAATGCAGTACGTGGCCTGAAGAAAGCTTCCAAAGTTTATTACCCTGGCGGAGCGCAAACCCTCGTTCTTCAGTGTACGAAAACACACACTTTACCACTGTACCACAGAGGCTCAGATATATATATATATATATATATATATATATATATATATATATATATATATATATATATATATATATATATATATATATATATATATATTTATACTGTATATATAGACAGAGAGATAGATGGACAGGCAGATAGATAGGGCTTCACAGAATATACTGAAGAAGGTGGAGCAAACTTTACAACTCATCAGAAACTGTCAGGGAGTTGAGATTATTTGCCATAATCCTCCCAACCAAACATGAATTCTATTGTAAATGATTTGATGGGCGTTCCCGTTTGATCATTTTCTATTAAAGGCCCATTCGCACTGCCTCCTGTGCTTAAGAGCAGTGTGCCACCGAAAGTGAGTAGGCACTGTGTTGGCAAATTAAAGACCAGGATATTAAACAAATCGAAATCCAAAAAGATATATACGTACAATGTAAGGAGCCTCGTTAAAAATAAATGATAACTTAATAGCTGAATTAGAAGACATTAGTTGGGATATTGTTGGTTGGAGTTAGATCCACAAAAAAGAAGAAAATTTAGTCCAGCTCCAAGACAGCAACCACCAATTTTACAACAGAGGAAGACAAACTGCAAGAGTTAGTGGTGTAGGATTTCTAATTAACAAAAATCTTGTAGTCAACATTGTTAAATTCAGCAGTATGTCTGACAGACGGTAGCATAAATTGTAATTATAATTAGAATATGCAAAAAGTACACCCTGAAAGTAATACAAGTATATGCACCGACTTCTCAAAGCTCAGATGAAGAAATAGAAACATTGTATGACATCTCTCAGATTATGGAAGATGAAAAGACCACAAATACTATACTCATGGGAGACTTCAATGCAAAAGTTGGGAAATAGAAAAATGGAGAAACATGTATGGGAAAATTTCGAGTGAGAGAATCGAATGAAAGAGGAGAAATGGTGGAAAATATTGCTGAAATGTATGACAGGAGACAATGAACACATTTTTTCACAAAAGAACATGGAGAAAATGAACCTAGAGAAGCCCAAATGGAGAAACAAAGAAAGAAATCGGCTTCATTATAAACAAGAATAACACGATCATGAATGCCATGGCTATCAGCAAAGTAAACATAGGAAGTGACCATAGAATGGTGGGTTGCACAGCCAGATTCACTTTCAAAAGTGAAAGAAAGAAGTTGATTAAAAAATTAAGTATATGCCTAATAAAATTAAGCAGAAACAAAGGAGCCTTTCAGTTAGAAATACGAACAGATTTCAGGTTCTAAGTTATGCTTAGTGTGACATTGATGACATGAATGATACACTAACAGAAGTGCCAAGAGAATCAGCGGAGGTAGTAGGGAAAGCTAATACTACCAGCGCCAAGAAATCTTCAGGAAAGACACTCGAGCTAATGAAAAAAAAAAAAAAAAGGAAATGAAAGGAAAAGCAAAGAAAGATTAAATAGAACGAGCGAAGTTGAATAAGCTCATGGACAAGAGACAGAAAGAAGAAAAAAGAAAAAGAAACATGGATCAGAAAATAAAATCAAGAAAGGAAGAAGTCTGAAACAGGTTCAAAGGAAAATGGCTCTAGTAAAGCAACAAATTATACCACTGAATGACAAGAAGGGTGAAGCCACTAAATGAAGAGATAAGATGGTGAGCAGAGTTGAAGAATTTTACAAAGAAGTATATGCATCAAAGACAATAATACCAATAGCTAACTTTTCAGCTGACACAAGTGAAATGCCTGAGGTAAAACCAGACGAAGTAAACATATCTCTTAAGAATATGAATAGAGGGAAAACTCCAGGAGATGATGGAATAGTACCAGATTTACTGTCAGATGCAAGAGTAGAAGAACAAAGTCGGCTCAGTGTTTAAAAAAAAAAAAAAAAAAAAAGATTCCCAAAGCATGGTGTAATGCAATAATTATTTACTTTTCCAAAAAGGTGACACACGATCTTAGCTACTATCGACCCATTAGGTAATTAGCAGTTATTTACAAACTCTTTGCTAAAGTCCTTACGAACACAATAACCAAAATTATGTAAGAAAAGTAACCTCGTGAAAAAGCAGGATTCCGAAGCGGGTATTCGACTACTGATCACCTACAGACAATGAATCAGGTAATTAAGAAAACTACAGAGTATAATAAACCACTGTCCATAGGTTTTGTTGATTACGAAAGGGTTTCGACTCAGTGGAGCACATGGCAATTTTAAATTCTTTGCGAGAACGAGGAATAAATGAGATCAATGTAAAACTTCTCGAAAAAATAATTTTATATAAAGAGGGAACTGCTACAGAGAAACTGGACAATGATATGGAAAAAAATAAGATTGAAGAGGGTGTTCTTCAGGGAGAGAAAATTTGACTTTTTTTTTTTTTTTTTTTTTTTTTTTACAGCATGCCAAGAAAGTATTTTCAGAAAGCTAGACTGTGGCAGAAGGGACACAATTTGGCCGCACTGTGAGGTGGTACTACTACTCTGCAGCCAGGTTGTGAGGATGAATTCTGCCACCGTATTCCCTGTGTGTCGTAAAAGGCGACTAAATGAGGGAGGGTGAGGGGACTAGGGAGCCCCTTCTCCTTTTTTTTTTTAGTTCCTAAAATGAGACAGGCCATAGAAAGGGATGGGGGATTAACTTATCCCCGTACCCTGAAGATTGGGTCTATGATGTAGTACGATTGAGGCTAAAAGGGAGGAGATTGGGAGAATGTTTGTGAGAAGGAAGTTGGATGTGTTAGCTTTGAGTGACACAAAGATGAAAGGGAAAGGTGAGGCTAATTTTGGAAGTGTGAATGAAAGATTGTCAGGTGTTGATAAAGGAAGGGCAAGAATATGGCTTTGTTAGTGAGCCCTGAAATGCAGTAGTGTGTGATTGAATGGAAGGAGGTGTCATCGAGACTGATGTGAGTGAAAGTGTATTTGTGAGAGCATATGGGCCTGGTAGCGAAAGGGATGCAGAAGAGAGGGAGTCTTTCTGGAATGATGTTGATGAGTGTCTGCAGAGTTTTGGAGCAAATGTGAATATGGAAATGATAGGAGATCTGAATGCTAGAGTGGGAAATGTAGCAGTTGAAGGTGTAGTTGGTATGCATGGTGTGCCTGGAAGAAGTGAAAATAGGGAACAAATGATAGGGATGTGGGTTGAGCGAGAGATAGTGATTGGAAATACCTTGTTTGAGAAGAAAGATATTATAAGTATACATGGGTGAGACAGGAGGGTGTTTTGATTGTCTCCGAGTTGGTAACTGGTGTTGCTAGGGACAAGTGCAAGTCCAGCACGTTCTAGAATGCTGGAGAAGCAAGGAAGGTTATATAAGGATGGATAAGGACTATTTCAAGTTCAGTCGGTTTTCAGTTCAGTTTGAGTGTAGTGTAGTGTCAGTTTGTAGCCTATATTTACCGTACTTGTGAAAACAGTGAAGTGTTGTCAAGCATTAAGTGTAATAACAGTGAAATGTTGTCAAGCATGAAGTGTAATAACAGTGAAGTGTTGTCAAGCATTAAGTGTATTAACAGTGATGTGTTTTCACGCATTAAGTGTAATAGCAGTTAGTAAAGTTTGTTTAGCTCCAGTGCTTGTAAGAACAGTCAAGTGAAGTTGGAAAGCATTAAGTGGAATTATTTGGAAAATACAGTGAACTTTAGAAGCCAGTATTTATTTACAACGCCTCTGCTGATCTTGTGTACTGTACACCTAAAGGCTGACCATAGGAAGAACAACTCACTGGGCAACATCCTTCCTGTACTGTACTAGTGCTGTTGGAGCCTGTGGCAGTGTGGGGACGCGGATTTGACACTGGTGTCAGGAGTGGGATAATTATTAAAGGGTGCAGTGAGGCTAACCTTTGACGTGGAAGGAGATGGTTTGCAGACAAGGTCTCAAGCTGGGCAGGATGAGGAATTGTCCCTGGAGACAATTGTGAAGCTTATACAGGCCCAAAGTGGACAATTACAGGCAGAAAAGAAAGAACTTAAATAAGAGTTACAAGCACAAAGTGTCCAACTACAAGCACTGAATGAAGGACAAAAATAACTACTAGTACAGGCACGAGGTGTACTATTGAAGGCAAATTGGGTACAACTAGAGGCACAATGTGAAAAACAAAAAGAACGATATGAGCAACTTCAAGAGGCATCAAAGGCGTCTTATCACCCAGCCTCGGAGTTCCGAGGGAAGGGGGGACCATAAATGTCCCCACCTTCCGCCTCTCTCCCGGTGACGACTCGAGGTACCTGGAACCACTGTCTGACTCTCTTCTTCTTCATTCTGCAACATTCGCAGCCATTCCTCTAACTTTCACTCTGTTGAGTGCCACTTCTCCTCCTCTAAACCTCACCTTCTTTTTCTATCTAAGACTCAGCTGTCTCAGGCAACTGACAGCAAACCCTTTTCTGTATCCTTCTATTTTCTCTATACTCATTTCAAACCCAAAGGTGGCTGTTGTGTTTATACTGTATATGCAACGACTTATCTTGCTCTCATGTTCCTGAACTCGATTCTTCTGAATTCTCTACACTCTGGCTTCTGCTTTCATGTCATTCTCTGACTAAATATATCTGTGCTATTTACTTATCCCCTAATTCTACTGACTATCAAAATTTCTTCGACTATCTTACTTCTACGATGGAACACATTCTATCAATTTCTCCTTTCTCTGAGATCTCCATTTTAGGAGATTTCAATGTTCACCACCACCTTTGGCTCTTCTCTCCTATCACTGATCCACCTGGTGAACAAGCCTACATCTTTTCTATCCTTATTGACCTAGAGTAGCTTGTACAGCACCCTACCCGTATCCCAGACTGCCTTGGAGAGAGCTCCAACATACTTGACCTCTTCCTTACAACTAATCCTTCTGCTTACACTGTTAATCTTTTCTCTTCATTGGGCTCCTCCGAACACAACCTTATCACCTTAACCTGTCCTATCACTCTGGTACGGCCTGTGGACCCTCAAGGGAAACGTCGCTTGTGGCATTTTGGAGCCACGGATTGGGAGGCCCTCACGCAGTACTTCTTAGATTTTCCGTGGAATGATTATTGCTTCCATGGCCAGGAGCCATCTGAGTGTGCCTTGCGCATTATGGAAGTTATTCTCTCGGGCATGGAAGCATACATTCCTTTCTCATATCCTTTGACTAAAGCAAGAAAGCCTTAGTTTAATCACGCTTGTTCTAATGCTCTCCACAAGAAGAAGAGGGCCTAAAAAAGGTACCGGAGCCAACCCACCCCTGAATCATGTCATCTTTACATTTCTGCCCGGAATCGTGCTAAGTCTGTTCTTCACTCTGCTAAAAATAATTTCATCCGTACTAAATGCTCTTAACTCTTCAACTCGAATTCTTCCCGTTCCTTCTGGCACCTTGCCAAAAACCTTTCTAACAAGTTTACCTCATCATCCTTCCCTCCTCTTTTCTACTCTGATGGTTCAGAAGCTATTTCTTCTACTGATAAAGCAGATCTCTTCGCACAGACTTTCTCCTCCAGTTCCACCTTAGACGATTCCAGTGCTGTTCCTCCATCACTTCCCATCTCTGACTTCCTCATGGCTGACATTAAAATTTCTTCAGCTAATGTAATTTCTGCCATCACTGGCCTCAATACTAACAAGGGATATGGGCCTGATGGAGTCCCTCCTGTTGTTCTCAAGAACTTTGCTTCTGTGCTTACACCCTGCCTAGGCAAACTCTATCGCCTTTGTCTGTCAACTTGTACCTTTTCTTCATGCTGGAAGTTTGGTCTCATTCAGCAAGTCCCAAAGAAGGGTGACCACTCCCAACCCTCCAACTATCGTCCAATTGCTTTAGCGTCCTGTATTTCAAAAGCTTTCAAGGCTATTCCCAATATAAAAATTATAAGGCATCTTTCCTATCACAACCTTCTTTCTGATCGTCAGTAAGGGTTCCGTCAGGGACGCTCCACTGCTGATCTTCTCACCTACCTTTCACACTCCTGGTCATCCTCCTTTTGAGCCTTTGGCAAAAGCTTTGCCATTGCCCTTGACAATCCAAAGGCTTTCGATCGAGTCTGGCATAAATCTTTAATTTCCAAACTGCCCCCTTACGGTTTCTATCCTTCTATCTGTGCCTTCATCACTAGCTTGCTTTCTGGTCGTTCTATAGCCTCTGTTGTAGACGGCCATCGTTCTTCTCCTAGATCTATCAACATTGGTGTTCCTCAGGGCTCTGACTTAGCACCAACTCTCTTTCTTTTACACATCAATGACCTTCTAAGCTGTACATCTAACCCTATCCACTCATACACTGATAACTCCACCCTTCACCTTTCCATTCGGTTCCCGCAACGCCCATCTCAGCAGTTACTTCAACAAACAAGGGATGAGGCTATGGCACACCTAATGTCTGACTTGGCTCGTATCTCTGACTGGGGTAAAAATAATCTTGTTGTTTTTAATGCATTTAAGACTTAGTTTTTACACCTATGAACCCGTAAAAATCTTCCACAGGTATACCCACTAATGTATAATAATATTTAGCTTAATCCTGGATCATCCTTGAACATGCTTGGGGTTTCATTTACTCGGGACTTATCTTGGAAAGATCATATTACATCTCTTGTAAAATCTGCTTGCAAGAGATTTGGTGTGCTAAGCCGAGTCCATTCTTTCTTTATCCCTGCACAATTGTTGACTCTATACAGGGGTTTTATCCACCCCTGTGTGGAGTACAATTCTCATGTGTGGGAAGGCTCCCCACATACAGCTCTTCTTAATAGGGTGGAGTCAAAGGCTTTTTGTCTCATTAACTCTACTCCTCTTACTGGCTCCCTTCACCCTCTGTCTCTTCGCCGTACTGTTGCATCTTTATCTCTTCTCTATCGCTACTTTAATGGTCACTGCTCCTCTGAACTGTCTGCTTGCATCCCTCCACCTCTACGACGGGTGCATTGCACCCGTTTACCAGTAAACTCTCATCCTTTTTCTGTCCAACTCTCTAATGCAAGAGTTAACCGTTACTCCCAGTCCTTCATTTATGCAACAGGTCAACTCTGGAACTGTCTCCCGCTGTCTGTATTTCTTGCTGCCTATTTTCTCCAGTCTTTCAAACGCAGTGTGTCCAGGCATCTCGAAATGAATGGATCTTGAATTTGGCTCTTTCTAGTAATTTGTTTTTCTCTTGGAGGGAACTCTTATTGCGAACTCATGGCCTTTGGTTCCTTCTTCCTCACATTAAAAAAAAAAAAAAAACAGAGGGAATTACAAATGAGGATGCAAGGACTGCTTGATTATTTCATGGGGGAAATGAAGGAAGAACAGCAACAGCTTAAGGAGGAAGTAGATGCCAAGCTAGAGCAGCAGAAGTATTAGAGGGCAGTGCAGATTGCTACTAGCCACACGGGTGCTGCAGAGGAAATTCTGGACTAGATGTCAGTAGAGGAAAGGATGCCGATGGAGCATGCAGAATTCCAACCAATGGTGGAGTGGCTGCAGCGGAGTACAGTGCGACCATCTTGAGAAGAAGTTTCCAGGTTAAGCCCTGCTACCAAGAGCTACTGGAGTCAATGGGACCTTCTTCATTTGAGCAACGGACTACTGGAGCGTCAGTGGGAGATACCTGATGTCCTCAGTAAGCGATGGCAACCGGTGGTTCCAAAGGAAATGAGGTCCGAGATCTTGGATGAGTCCCATAACCAAATCACTAGTGGGCACCTGAGATTGAAGAAAACTCTAAGCTGCATGTGATGGAGATTCTACTGTATTGGCATGCGCCAGGATGTTGAAGAGTGGTGTCGGGCCTGTGATGTGTGTTGTGCCAAGAAGGGACCCAAGAAACGTGGTTGTGTCCCTCTCCAGCTGTACCAAGTGGGTGCACCGATGGAAAGAGTTGCAGTGGACATTGCTAGACCTTTGCCACTCACTGAAAGAGGAAACTGGTATATATGTGTTGCTATAGACTACTTCACAAAGGGGCCAGAAGCCTATGCTATCCCCTGATCAAGAGGCTGCGACTGTTGCTCATGTGCTGGTTGACCAGTTTTTCTGTTGGTTTGGAATGTCACAAGAGCTACATTCAGACCAGGGTAGAAACTTCAAGTCGCTGTGTTCCGTGAGTGCTGCAAGTTATTGGGGCATCAAGAAGACCAAAACGACCCCACTAAGGCCACAGTCAGATGCGATGGTGGAGAAATTCAACTGGATCCTGGGACAAGAACTTGCCAAGTACTGCATAGAGGGGCAAACAGAATGGGACCAGAAATTACCTGCATTGCTGATGGCATATCGGTCTGCATCCCATGAGTCTACCGGCTACACCCCTGCAAAACTGATGTTGGGCCACGAGTTACGCTTACCTGTTGACTTGTTAATGGGAAGATCACCTGATGAAGAGCTGCCTACCGACACTACTGGCTATGCGAAACACCTTCAGGAAAGGCTGGCTGAGGTACATCATCAAGTGCGAGGAACCCTCAAGTTTTCAGGAGAGGTGATGAAGTGCAAGTATGATGCCAAGGCAAGTGAAGCAAGCATCAAGGATGGTGACCAAGTTTGGTTATACAATCCTCAGC
This sequence comes from Coenobita brevimanus, assembly GCF_032717465.1. Classification (NCBI taxonomy): domain Eukaryota; kingdom Metazoa; phylum Arthropoda; class Malacostraca; order Decapoda; family Coenobitidae; genus Coenobita; species Coenobita brevimanus. The sequence goes on along the minus strand of NC_136957.1, from coordinate 27,708,545 downwards.
GAAAGAAGGGACAGTCACTGAAGCCGCAGAGCCCATGGGACGAGCCTTACATTGTGTTGGACCACCTATCAGATGTAACGTGTTGGATTCGAGGAGGCAGGAAGTCTCGGCCAATGGTGGTACAAGTGAACTGTCTGTGGCAATACAATGCACCGGGACAGAACAGCTGGGACATCTCCGATGAATCGTGATCACCCGCAGCTGAGGATGTTGAGGAGGATCAAGGAGCTGAAGTGCAAGAGGATAGTGACAGCTTCCCAAGAGAAGAAGCGAATCAAGAAGAGGACGAAGACCTTCCTGGAGGAGTGGAAGTGTGGAGGAACAAGGACATTGTAGGAAGTGGCATATAAAAAGACCTGATAAGTTGAAGGATTATTTTGTGTATAGTTAGATGTTTCATTAGGATTAATGTTTATGTTTGTATAATATTGTGTAGTTTTGTCGGGACTACAAAGAACTGGGGAGAGGGTAATGTTAAGAAGCGAGATTTGGTAGTTAGGTAGTCTCGCAGCTTCTTGACATTTCTCGTTGCTTAGAGGTACCTGGTTTCGGTATGAGTCAGAGTTGCCAGTTTGCTGCTGTTTGTGAGCGTAGTTGTTTCGTAAGTTTTGCATTAATTTTTTTTTCTATTTTTCTCTATGATGTATTATTTATGTGATTGTTAAATTATGTAATTGATACTAAGTTTGTATGGTAAATAATTTAAAGTGTTATGTTCTGTAAGAAAACTGGCATGTTTTGGTTGTCTCCGAGCTGGTAACTGTTGTTCCCAGGGACAGGTACAGCTTCGGCCAAGTGTAAGTATCCACCCTCTCCCAGCCAAACCGTACATGTGGCACCGCCGCAACTATGGATTTGACAGGTGAAGCAGGGCAAGACTCATCAACCAGAGTCGAATCAGTTACTTGAGCTAGCGAGATGGTAATAAAAGGCAGTGTTTCTCATTTATGACGGAGATGGACATAGAACATTATTGTTATATAATACTCATAATTATATTGTCACCTATACTATTCAAGCGGTGTCTTTATGTGCCGTATAATGCTCATGCCATTTTTGTGGCAGATGGAATCATGTAATATCTATCGTTTACAGGCGTATCATTAACAACATTTTGTCTCTAGGTTCCCATTTTGCAGAACCTCAACGAAAGTCGTTCAAAGCGATAACACACACACAAACATACACACACACAGGCTCTCGCTGATCCGACTCAGGTTGATGAGTCATGCCCTGTTCACCTCTCGTACCCATGAGTGCGACGGTGCCAAATGTCCGGTTTGGCTGGGAGAGGGTGGATACTTACACTTGGCCGAAGCTGTACAAGTCCAGCACGTTCTAGAAAGTTGGAGAAGCAAGGAAGGTTATATAAGGATGGATAAGGGACTATTTCAAGTTCAGTCAGTTTTCAGTTCAGTTTGAGTGAAGTGTCAGTGCCAGTTTGTAGCCTATATTTTTGGTACTTGTGAAAACAGTGAAGATTTGTCAAGCATCAAGTGTAATAACAGTGAAGTGTTGGCAAGCATCAAGTGTAATAACAGTGAAGTGTTGTCAAGCATCAAGTGTAATAACAGTGAAGTGTTGGCAAGCATTAAGTGTAATGGCAGTTTGTAATGTTTGTATAGCTCCAGTGCTTGTAAGAACAGTGAAGTGAAGTTGGAAAGCATTAAGTGGAATT
>NC_136957.1:27684367-27704367 GCF_032717465.1 Coenobita brevimanus | reverse complement strand
GTGTGTGTGTGTGTGTGTGTGTGTGTGTGTGTGTGTGTGTGTGTGTGTGTGTGTGCGTGTGCGCGCGCGCGCACTGGCTCTTGCGCTTCCCTTTTGTAATAACAGCACCAACAACAGTCGGTTTACTTAATCACAGCAGCCAGTGGCTGAAAATACACAAGTCCTTAATGTAGTATTCTAGCCTTAGGAGGTCAACAGGCTGACCCTGGCTGCTCATAAGGAGCGTCGACACACTACCAAGCCTCACCAAGGCTGGAGTAAGGCGTAAGCACAAGGGGACAGGCCGCCTATCTTTACCGCACTGTGTTTCAAACTCTTGCGGGTCTTCCACCACAGTGCGCCTTGGGCACACTCACCCACACAGGTAGCCCAGTCTGAGCGAGGCTGGAACTCAGGTCACTTGAAACTGGAGTCTAGTGCTCTCTCAACCGCGTCACCATGTGTGTGTGTGTGCAGGAAGATTTGGGGTTTTGTGTGTATGTGCGTGCTACAAAGGGAACCTTTGATTTCTGTGTGTATGTGCGTGCTACAGAGAGAGAGAGAGAGAGAGAGAGAGAGAGAGAGAGAGAGAGAGAGAGAGAGTAAAAAGTCAGATCATGCTAGGCCTAAACGAAAGCGATCAGAGTGAAATCGGGCGAGTGAGTGATAGCGAGAGATTGGAGAAAGTGTTTGTGTAAAGATGTTATGGCTGGAATACTCGTAAAGTCAGTAGTGCAGTTAGTTTTCAGTCAATCTATCTATCTATTGCCAGACGCCTTAATCCCGTAAGGGGTGGCCATAAACAAATAGCCTCCACGTCGCCCTGACCTTCGGCATTTCACTGCCCTGCTCCCAGCTCACACACTCCTCTCTCACAGACCTCTCCATTCCATCCCTCCATCTCATCCTTGGCCACCTCCCTCTCCCCCTCTCCACCTCACTCACATACTCTTTCCTCGTCAGTCTCTCACTCTTCATCCTCTACACATAGTCAAACCACCTCACTGTGTTTCTCCTAACGCTTCCTATCACATCCACATCCACACCGCAACGCTCCTTCACTTCCTCAGTTGTCAGTCTGTCTCTCCATGTGACTCCACATGCTCCTATCAAGTAACTCATTTCCACTGCTTTCACTCTGGACTTGTGTTCCTCCAACAAAGGGCAACAAGTTTTCACTTGACATAAAGTGGCCACTCCCATAAATTGAGTACTAATTCCTTGTTGCACGATATTTGATGAGCCTTAGTTTTGATTTAGGAAGGAGTCTCTTAGGCTACCGTATATAGCACCCTTCCAATCAGGCCACAGCTACCCATCATTTGAACTCTGAGGGACTTGATATTTTTTTTGCTAGGTTAGAGTAAATGCAATATAAGCGTCCATGCGTTAGTCACATGCAGGTGACCCAAAATGAAAACCATGTGTACTTAGCCCTTGATTACAGGCTGAGAAACTTGTTACTCCTGGAGGCAATTTCTATTCAAGTGCTTTATTTTATTTTTTCATTAAGATTTTTTCATCCTCTTATGCTGTCTTTATTTAATATATTATTCATTCTAACATCTTTTTTATAACTTTTTCTTTCTATGAATTATTAATCCTTGCACTTTTGCAGTGGATATATATTCTTTCTTTAACGTTTTGTTGCATTCGTATTACATTAATTTATGTTGATTCATTTAATCATCAGAGCGTCCACGTAGTGGTTAGGTAATTTTACTGGTCCTCTCTGTATGTTTCTTTCTGTCTTCTGTGAGTTTGTCTAATCCAAGTTTTGGATTCTGTCTTTCACAGTCTTGATTTCAATACATAATTGGCATCATCTTGGAAATTATATATCGTATATAGCTCAGCCTCCAGTAAGAAGGTCATTGACTAAATGCTAGGGTCGCTAGAATGAAAGAAATTTATTTCCACTGGGAGGTTGGTTCAAGCTTGGTGGCATTCTAATTGTGTCATTGTCATTCAGTTCAAGTTTCAGATCAACTGAAAATCAGTACAAAAGGAAATGAGCGAGATACTGTAGTTACTGAGCACGTGTGAGTAAGATCACAAGACGGCTAGAAGTTAGGCATGTAATTATGATTCCATTGAATCACTGAAGGTAAAATACGGATTAAATAGATAATACTACCAATTTCAATACAGTGCATAGTCCAGTCTAAATATCTACTCGAAGTAAATGATGATGACCCTACGTGATGTTCTTTACGCGAGACAGTTTTCGACAGTTCTCACACTTTTTCAAAACGTGTACCCCTGAGTATTCAGACCATCGACCCATAACCCAGTTACTTGAGCGTCAAATATACGATGGTATTCCACTAACATAAGTATATTATAAAATGGTAATTCACTAGCTTTTGTGTCATTGCTGAAATGGTAATTACTCAAACAAAATAACTGCTAAAACATCGTTACAGTGCCATGTCAGTGTCAACACAATACATTAAATTTGACAGCCAATAATATTAGTGTAAATAACACCCATATTTTGTAGAAACTCGTTTCTCAACCCTCTGTATGACCTCATGAATTATGTTAGTGTGAAAAGTATGTGCTAGACTGATTTATCACCAGCTGTCAAAATACCTCTTAGAAACCTTGCTGGATTCCCCCAGGAGGTTTATGATCCCCATCTTGGTAATCTCTAGATAAGCTGCATTATAAGGCATACAAAATTATTTTCGTCACACAGATTATGTAACTGGAAAAACAGCTGTCGAATAAAGTAAATAAGAAGAAATAAAATGCTCAGAAATTCACTTCATCAGTCATGAAAAAAATGTCTTACTCAGCTTCTGGTACTTGTTTGACAGCTGGTCCCAAATACAATGAAATGAAGCAGCCATCCACCCGCGTTTGATTCTATGTAAATTGGGCTAACTCTTAAAACTGATAATTCACTACAAGATGTTCCACATGTTTTGATCTTTTGTCCAGCTGGTTAACGTATGAACACTGTGAGTCTGGTCATTACTGTAATTGGAAACTGTGACATCCAGGTGAAAACACAAGTTCATATCCAGACACACCGGCTCCCTCCACTTTTAAGAATTTTAATACTTGAAGTGTCTCACCGTCAGCCACATTCGTGGAACCAGTCATATATTGCATGGCTGTGGCATTGCAGGGATGGATTGGAAATTGTTATGTTCAATACAGGAAAGGGGTTGGGCATCACTCATGTTTGCTGGTGTACTAATTCTTCTTTACTTTTTATTTGTACTTTCTTGTTTCTACTGTAATTTGTCGATTTATTTATTGGAATCTGATTTTCTGATCAAAATCAATTAAATCAGTCATTTTCAATGCTGTCATTCTCCAGTTATTTTTATTTACATCAACGAATTTGGAGGCTATAGACATGCCTGAGGTACAGGGTATTTAAATATGAAATAATTTAAAGGGAGAAAATGTCACTCCCAAAATGCTAAACTTTATTTTTGAAGGCGAGAGCACTTCATGGTTCAAATGTTATTTACGTAATTCACCGTAGAAACGCCGCGATATACTGAACTGAGATCGATAGTAAGGAATGTCTATAGATTATTCTCACTATCGCCATTCAAAATTAACATTGGTGAATTTGACATACTTTCAAGGAACTTTCTTACTTTAGAATGATTTGGAGAGAGAGAGAGAGAGAGAGAGAGAGAGAGAGAGAGAGAGAGAGAGAGAGAGAGAGTAGACCAAGTATGAGTGAGGGGGTGAAAGAATGTAATAATGCCACCTTTGTAATAATGCCGATGCAGTGCACCCTCGATATGTCGAACTAATTGGCACCAGGCCCTTGACATTAAAGCCAATAGTTCATTAAAGCTGAACATCACGCTGTTCAGTAATTTCGCAGGCTTCGTTGCTTTTACCCAGCATAGATCATTATATAAAGCATTGTTCGGCTGTACAGTCGTACACAGTATCATACAGCTAGGTCAAAATGACCCTTCTTTCTCAATAAATGCTCTATATACAGTATGGCTCTTCTAATGATGCAGGTCACCCAGAAACTGCTGCAGCGTTCTGCAGGATGTGGAGCAGCGTGGGTGTGGGTGTGGTGTGCATGCTTGTGGTGTGTGCAAGGACGCCACGCTGGTCGGTGTTTCCCGCATTTCTGAGATTAGGACAATGTCATCTGCAAATCTTAACCTGCCACATGCCAGTGCCATTTTAAAATGGTCTGACATAATGCTGCGGTCAGTGCCAGTGCCATTTCAAAATGGTCTAAAATAAAAAACTTCACTTTAACCACATTTTTCAAGATTCGCGGGTAAAAATTAGCAGACATGTAAGGTAACTGTTCCTCTACCAATCCCCAGGCTGTCAAGGCCATACACTCACTCGCTCCCCTCCTCACGCTCGCTCTGCCTCACTCTGCCTGTGTTCCTCACCTAGTGCTGAACATAGTGAAGGCATTTTGTAAATATTTTCATGTAAATATAAGTTGTAAATATTTTCTTATAAGTGTAAGGACTATGTAGTTAAGTCACGTTGTAAATACTTTCTTGTAAGTGCCAGGACTGTACGTAATGAAGTCAGGTTGTACCTATCTTCAAGTAAGTGTAAGATAATGCATTCACAGTGAGAAAGACACACAAAATGTGATAGATGCTGAAGTAATAAGTGATCAGAAAAGTGTACTGAACATTGCTATACCTTCCCAGCATAAATACCTGAGTATAGCTTACATAGAAAACGGCTTTCTCTCACGTACGTGGTGAGCTTGAGAGAGCAGCTATACCCGTACACGAGTATGCAGGACTCAATAAAACTCATTTCCGACCCTCGTTGAGCATTTTAATGGCAAAATTCTTTGTTTCCACATCAAAATCTATCATTTTAGCCAAAAAAAAAAAAAAAAGTTGAAAAATGTCTGGCATTGGGGTGACCCAGAGGGCTAAAAATAGCCGGCATGTGGCGTGTTAAATGGTTTAGCTTTTCTCCATCTATGTTCACTCCTTTGTTTTCCCAGTCTAGCTTTCTGAAAATACTTTCTAGGCATGCCGTAAATAATTTTGGTGAAATTGTTTCTTCCTGATGCACGCCCTTCTCAATCTTAATTTTTTCCGAGTCCTTATGTAATTTAACTGTAGCAGTTCCATCTTTATATATGTTTTCGAGCAGTTTTACAATGTTCTTATTCACTCCTTGTTCTTGCAGTGAATTTATAATTGCTATGTGCTCCACTGAATCAAAAGCCTTTTCGTAATGAACAATATATATATGTGTGTGTGTGTGTGTGTGTGTGTGTGTGTGTGTGTGTGTGTGTGTGTGTGTGCCTCATACTAAAGTGGCAGCAGATGAGATGTGGGGTAGGCGGCTGACTGAGAATTTTCAACAGAATAAAGATATGTTCTGGAAGGAGGTGAAAAGGGTGCAAAAAGGAGAGTCTGGGAAGGAAGAGCGAGTAAGAGCAGAGGATGGAAGGATGTTAATTGAGATGGATGCAGTAAGGAAGAGATGGGCAGAGTATTTTGAAAGATTGTTAAATGTAGAGGAGGAAAGGGTGGCTGAGATTGTGGCGGATGGAAGGGTGCAAGGAATAAATGTGTTATGATTCTTTGATCACGAAGGAGGAAGTGCAGGAGGCAGTAAAGGAGATGAAAAACGGGAAAGCTGCAGGTATGGATGGGTGTGCTGTGGAATCCCTGAAGGGTGGTGGAGTGACTATTGTTGACTGGTTAGTAAGATTGTTGAATGTGTGTTTTGTGAAAGGTATGGTGCCAATTGACTGGGCAAGTGCTTGTGTGGTCCCGTTGTATAAAGGCAAGGGTGATAAGTATGAATGTACTAGCTTTAGGGGTATAAGTCTATTGAGTGTTGTATGTAAGGTGTATGGTAGAGTGTTAATTAAGAGAGTTAGAGAGGGTAAAGGGGGAGTGATTGGTGATGAGCAGTGTGGCTTTAGTAGAGGGAGGGGATGCATGGATCAGGTGTTTGCTGTGAGACGAGAGTGTGAAAAGTATTTAGCGAAAGGCAAGATGTGTTTTAGGCATTCATGGATTTAGAGAAAGCGTATGATAGAATTGATAGGGAGGCTTTGTGGACTGTTTTAAGATTGTATGGACTTGATGGTAGGTTGTTAAAAGGGGTGAAATGTTTTTATGTAAATAGCAGTGCGTGTGAAAGAGTGGGAAATACTGTGAGTGATTGGTTTTGCGTCAGAGTGGGGCTGCGGCAGGGATGTGTGGAGTCGCCTTGGTTGTTTAATATTTACATGGATGGTGTTGTAAGGGAGGTGAATGCAAGAGTTTTAGGTGGAGGTCTGAGTCTGGTGAATATTGATGGTAGAGAGTGGAATGTGAAGCAGCTGCTGTTTGCAGATGATACTGCACTGATGGCTGATTCAGAGGAGAAATTGAGACAGTTGGTAGAGTTTGGAAGGGTATATGAAAGGAGGAAATTGAAAGTAAATGAGAATAAGAGTAAAGTATTGATGTGTACGAGGTCGGTAGATGGTAGGGGGATGAATATAGTTTTGAATGGCGAGTTGCTTGCGGAGATAGAGTGTTTTAAGTATTTAGGGACACATGTTACTGTGGATGGAAGAATAGATGAAGAAGTGAAGTTTAGAATGAATGAAGTAGGAAAGGTGCTGGGAGGAATGAAAAAAGTATTTAGATGTTGTTCACTTAGAATGGATGTAAAGAGAAGGCTGTATGAGGGTGTTGCGGTACCAACTGCGTTATGTGGGGCTGAAACATGGAATATGGGTGTAGCAGAGAGGAAAAGTTTGAATGTAATGGAGATGAGGTGTCTGAGGAGTATGTGTGGAGTGACGTGTATGGATTGAGGGCGAAATGATGAAGCGCAAAGAAGAACTAGAGTTGTTCAGGAGATGGCTGATAGAGTTGAGCAGAGGGTGTTGCGATGGTTAGGGCATATGGAGAGAATGGATAATGAGCGATTGGTGAAAAAGATAACTAGATCTGATGTGAAATGTGTAAGGCTGAGAGGGAGACCACGAATAGGATGGATGGACTGTGTGAAGAGAGTGCTGGATGCAAGAGGGATGTCTGTTGAGCAAGGAAGAGTGGCTGTGCATGACAGAAACAAATGGAAGAGAAATTGTGAATGAATAAATGATGACACGGCCCTGAGGGGATCTTCTCCTGCATTTGGTTTGATAAGCTAATCAGGTCAGGTGTGGGTAAGGGGATGAGTATATTATGATGTGGCAGGGGTAAACCAGCTGTGCTGTCGGGCCCTGCTGCGGATGTCACTGATTGCACTGCGCAGTTGACCCTCGTGCGGTGTGGTGCTGTGAGGATCTGTCTCTTCTGCCCTTTGGGGCTAAGATGCAAATGAATGTGTTTGAATGGATGAGTAAATGAGGAGTGCGTCGTCCTGTCTTGGTTACCTCCCTTTCCTTGGGGGAAGCAGCCTAGGTATATGTATGTAGGTATGTATGTATCTATCTATCTATAATCTATATCTATCTATCTATCTATCTATCTATCTATATATATATATATATATATATATATATATATATATATGATTGGTGAATAAGGAAAAAAAGACTGAAAAAGGTATTTTATAATGAGAAAACATACTTGAGTGATATCTATCTATCTATCTATCTATCTATCTATATATATATATATATATATATATATATATATATATATATATATATATATATATACAGTATATATCATCTCATCTCATCAGCCGTTTGAGTGTCCATTGCAGGACCAGCCTATCCCAACCGAAGCAAGGACGATACAGCCAATGTATCTCTACCAAGTAGCTTAGGCCGTCTGGCAGAGATTGTATGTAGGGTGAGAAGTGCTTGTAAGTGTACTATAGTGTTGGAGTGGCTTTGGATGTGTATGTAGTCTGTGAACCAAGTGTAATCGGCCCGCGCAAGCCGACTGGGTGGAAGCATGCTCTATAGTATGCGACACTGGTTCAACCACAGCACCCCTGATGCCCGCCAATGCAGTGTGTGGCCAGAAGAACGCTCTCAAAGTTTATTACCCTGGCGGGGCGCGAACCCTCGTTCTTCAGTGTACGAAAACGCACACTTTACCACTAGAGTATAGAGGCTCCATATATATATATATATATATATATATATATATATATATATATATATATATATATATATATATATATATATATATATATATATATATATATATATATATATATATATATGTGTGTGTGTGTGTGTGTGTGTGTGTGTGTGTGTGTGTGTGATTGGTGAACAAGGAAAGGAAGACTAAGAACGAGATTTTATAAGGTAAAAACATACATGAGTGCGGACAGCTTGGAACAGCAAAAAAGATTGGAGATAAAAAGTGACAGAGAAGCTAGAATAACTGTATGAGGACCAAACGAGAGAAACTGAGAAAGATCTGATGAAATAAAGGCATATATGAGGAGTGAAGGAGAGGAAGACTGAGAACAGGGTAGATGAATAAAGTGGAGGCGTAAATGAAGAGGTTCGAGGATGTCCAAAATCAAATGAAGAGATAAAGCAGAAACAAACTTGAGGGAGGGCGTATTAGTGTGATAGTAAAGATGTTATTGAAAATCAGATGGCTTAGACTACATGAAGGATAGATGCTGTGGATGGAAATGACTGATATATATATGATGGAGAATGGCCGGTGGAATGTAATAATGGGTATAGGTCTCCAAATCTCCTCCTATCCTGAATGCTCTCATGTTTCTATGGTTTTTTCACTTCTTATCTCAGCACTGTTGCCCTTTGCAGATTTGAAGACATATACCCATTGCTACACTGCACACCTTAGCCACAAACATGTATTTGGAACGCTTTTGTTTGTGCTTTTTTCATCTCTTACCTGTACACTTTTGCCATTCCATCTTTTTAATGATTTTAGAAGAAAAATTTTTGTTTTCTTGCTTATGGTCTTTTTGTGGAAATATAATTATGAATGAAGCAAGTGTTAGATTTGGATTAGTACATGCAAGGCATACTGAAATACTAAAACGAAAGTCATCCCGTAAAAAACAAGTGTTTTCGCTTTCGTACTGTAAGCGAGCTGTAGCTAACCAATATTGCTCAAAATGGCGTACTTACGGGTGACCGAGATGCGGATTTCAGGCCGTAACTTGCGAAACGTAGCCTGAATGCTTTTCTGAACATGAATAGAAACATATTCACTTGACAAGCAGCGTTTGGGGGTATAGTAAGCTGGCATCTGCTTTTTGTGTTGGAGTTATGGCTGATGAGGAAGAAAAAAAGAACAAAATCGATATTTTTGAGCTTCGACTTTGCGACTCCTACGAAGGTTGGCAAAACTTTGCGAGTAGTTATGCACTTGAATAGCGAAGGTCTTTTGGTTCATATGCTTAGAACTGGATTTTGCAACCGTTTTCGCGCGAATGCTTCTATACCTTTTTGGACAGGGCGCCATATTGACCCAGCGCCATTCCTACTTATGAAATGCTATCGCACTCCATGATATATATATATATATATATATATATATATATATATATATATATATATATATATATATATATATATATATATATATATCATTTCATCTCATCAGCCTTTTGTGTGTCCACTGCAGGACCGGCCTATCCCGACCGAAGTGGGGATAATACAGCCAATGTATTTCACCAAGTGGCTTAGGCTGTCTAGCAGAGATTGTATTTAGGGTGAGAATTGCTTGAAAGTGTAATTGTAGTGTTGGTGTGGCTTTGGATGTTTGTGTAGTCTGTGAACCAAGTGTAATCGGCCCGCGCAAGCCGACTGGGTGCAAGCATACTTTATAGTATGCGACACTGGTTCAACCACAGCATCCCTTGTGTCCGCCAATGCAGTACGTGGCCTAAAGAAAGCTCCCAAAGTTTATTACCCTGGCGGAGCGCAAACCCTAGTTCTTCAGTGTACGAAAACACACACTTTACCACTGTACCACAGAGGCTGAGATATATATATATATATATATATATATATATATATATATATATATATATATATATATATATATATATATATATATATATATATATATATATATATATATATATATATATTTATACTGTATATATAGACAGAGAGATAGATGGACAGGTAGATAGATAGGGCTTCACAGAATATACTGAATAAGGTGGAGCAAACTTTACATCTCATCAGAAGCTGTCAGGGAGTTGAGATTATTTGTCATAATCCTCCCAACCAAACATGAATTCTATTGTAAATGATTTGATGGGCGTTCCCGTTGGATCATTGTCTATTAAAGGCCCATTCGCACTGCCTCCTGTGCTTAAGAGCAGTGTGCCACCGAAAGTGAGTAGGCACTGTGTTGGCAAATTAAAGACCAGGATATTAAACAAATCGAAATCCATAAAGATATATACGTACAATGTAAGGAGCCTCGTAAAAAATAAATGATAACTTAATAGCTGAATTAGAATACATTAGTTGGGATATTGTTGGTTGGAGTGAGATCCACAAAAAAGAAAATTTAATCCAGCTCCAAGACAGCAACCACCAATTTTACAACAGAGGAAGACAAAATGCAATAGTTAGTGGTGTAGGATTTCTAATTAACAAAATTCTTGTTGTCAACATTGTTAAATTCAGCAGTATGTCTGACAGACGGTAGCATAAATTGTAATTATAATTAGAATATGCAAAAATTACACCCTGAAAGTAATACAAGTATATGCACCGACTTCTCAAAGCTCAGATGAAGAAATAGAAACATTCTATGACACATCTCAGATTATGGAAGATGAAAAGACCACAAATACTATACTCATGGGAGACTTCAGTGCAAAAGCTGGGAAATAGAAAAATGGAGAAACATGTATGGGAAAATTTCGAGTGAGAGAATCGAATGAAAGAGGAGAAATGGTGGAAAATTTTGCTGAAATGTATGACAGGAGAAAATGAACACATTTTTTCACAAAAGAGCATGGAGAAAATGAACCTAGAGAAGCCCAAATGGAGAAACAAAGAAAGAAATCGGCTTCATTATAACAAACAAGAATAACACGATCATGAATGCGATGGCTATCAGCAAAGTAAACATAGGAAGTGACCATAGAATGGTGGGTTGCACAGCCAGATTCACTTTCAAAAGTGAAAGAAAGAAGTTGATTAAAAATTTAAGTATATGCCCAATAAAATTAAGCAGAAACAAAGGAGCCTTTCAGTTAGAAATACGAACATATTTCAGGTTCTAAGTTAGGCTAAGTGTGACATTGATGACTTAAATGATACACTAACAGAAGTGCAAAAAGAATCAGCGGAGGTAGTAGGGAAAGCTAATACTACCAGTGTCAAGAAATCTTCAGGAAAGACACTCGAGCTCATGAAAAAAAAAAAAAAAAGGAAATAAAAGGAAAAACAAAGAAAGATTAAATAGAACGAGCGAAGTTGAATAAGCTCATGGACAAGAGACAGAAAGAAGAAAAAAGAAAGAGAAACATGGATCAGAAAATAAAATCAAGAAAGGAAGAAGTCTGAAACAGGTTCAACGGAAAATGGTTCTAGTAAAGCAACAAATTATACCACTGAATGACAAGAAGGGTGAAGCCACTAAATGAAGAGATAAGATGGTGAGCAGAGTTGAAGAATTTTACAAAGAAGTATATGCATCAAAGACAATAATACCAATAGCTAACTTTTCAGCTGACACAAATGAAATGCCTGAGGTAAAACCAGACGAAGTAAACATATCTCTTAAGAATATGAATAGAGGGAAAACTCCAGGAGATGATGGAATAGTAGCAGATTTACTGTCAGATGCAAGAGTAGAAGAACAAAGTCGGCTCAGTGTGAAAAAAAAAAAAAAAAAAGAAGAAGATTCCCAAAACATGGTGTAACGCAATAATTATTTACTTTTCCAAAAAGGTGACTCAAACGATCTTAGCTACTATCGACCCATTAGGTAATTAGCAGTTATTTACAAACTCTTTGCTAAAGTCCTTACGAACAGAATAACCAAAATAATGGAAGAAAAGTAACTCGTGAAAAAGCAGGATTCCGAAGCGGGTATTCGACTACTCATCACCTACAGACAATGAATCAGGTAATTAAGAAAACTACAGAGTATAATAAACCACTGTCCATAGGTTTTGTTGATTACGAAAGGGTTTCGACTCAGTGGACCACATGGTAATTTTAAATTCTTTGTGAGAACAAGGAATAAATGAGATCAATGTAAAACTTCTCGAAAACATAATTTTATATAAAGAGGGAACTGCTACAGAGAAACTGCATAATGATATGGGAAAAAATAAGATTGAGGAGGGTGTTCTTCAGGGAGATAAAATTTCACATTTTTTTTTTTTTAACAGCATGCCAAGAAAGTATTTTCAGAAAGCTAGACTATGGGAGAAGGGACACAATTTGGCCGTACTATGAGGTGGTACTACTACTCTGTAGCCAGGTTGTGTTAGGATGAATTCTGCCACCATATTCCCTGTGTGTCATAAAAGGCGACTAAATGAGGCAGGGTGAGGGGACTAGGGAGCCCCTCCTGTTTTTTTTTTTCAGTTCCTAAAAAGAGACAGGCCATAGAAAGGGATGGGTAATTGACTTATCCCCGTACCCTGAAGATTGGGTCTATGAATGTGCGTGGATGTAGTACGATTGAGGCTAAAAGGGAGGAGATTGGGAGAATGTTTGTGAAAAGTAAGTTGGATGTGTTAGCTTTGAGTGAAACAAAGATGAAAGGGAAAGGTGAGGCTAATTTTGGAAGTGTGAATGGAAGATTGTCAGGTGTTGATAAAGGAAGGGCAAGAATATGGCTTTGTTAGTGAGCCCTGAAGTGCAGTAGTGTGTGATTGTGGAAGGAGGTGTCACCGAGACTGATATGAGTGAAAGTGTATTTGTGAGAGCATATGGGCCTGGTAGAGAAAGGGATGCAGAAGAGAGGGAGTCTTTCTGGAATGATGTTGATGAGTGTCTGCAGAGTTTTGGAGCATATGTAAAAGTGGAAATGATAGGAGATCTGAATGCTAGAGTGGGAAATGTAGCAGTTGAAGGTGTACTTGGTATGCATGGTGTGCCTGGAAGAAATGAAAATAGGGAACAAATGATAGGGATGTGGGTTGAGCGAGAGATGGTGATTGGAAATACCTTGTTTGAGAAGAATGATATTATAAGTATACCTGGGTGAGACAGGAGGGTGTTTGTGATCGTCTCCGAGGTGGTAACTGGTGTTGCTAGGGACAAGTGCAAGTCCAGCACGTTCTAGAATGCTGAAAAGCAAAGAAGGTTATATAAGGATGGATAAGGACTATTTCAAGTTCAGTCGATTTTCAGTTCAGTTTGAGTGTAGTGTAGTGTCAGTTTGTAGCCTATATTTACCTTACTTGTGAAAACAGTGAAGTGTTGTCAAGCATTAAGTGTAATAACAGTGAAATGTTGTCAAGCATTAAGTGTAATAACAGTGAAGTGTTGTCAAGCATTAAGTGTAATAAAAGTGGAGTGTTGTCAAGCATTAAGTGTCTTAACAGTGATGTGTTTTCACGCATTAAGTGTAATAGCAGTTAGTAAAGTTTGTATAGCTCCAGTGCTTGTAAGAACGGTCAAGTGAAGTTGGAAAGCATTAAGTGGAATTATTTGGAAAATACAGTGAACTTTAGAAGCCAGTGTTTATTTACAATGCCTCTGCTGATCTTGTGTACTGTACACCTAAAGGCTGACCATAGGAAGAACAACTCACTAGGCAACGTCCTTCCTGTACTGTACTACTTCTGTTGGAGCCTGTGGCAGTGTGGGGACGCGGATTTGACACTGGTGTCAGGAGTGGGATAATTATTAAAGGGTGCAGTGAGGCTAACCTTTTACGTGGAAGGAGATGGTTTCCAGACAAGGTCTCAAGCTGGGCAGGATGAGGAATTGTCCCTGGAGACAACTGTGAAGCTTGTACAGGCCCAAAGTGGACAATTACAGGCACAAAAGAAAGAACTTAAATAAGAGTTACAAGCTCAAAGTGTCCAACTACAAGCACTGAATGAAGGACAAAAATAACTCAAAGAACTGGTACAGGCACAAGGTGTACTATTGAAGGCAAATTGGGAACAACTAGAGGCACAATGTGAAAAACAAAAAGAACGATATGAGCAACTTCAAGAGGCATCAAAGGCGTCTCATCACCCAGCCTCGGAGTTCCGAGGGGAGGGGGGACCATAAATGCCCCCACCTTCCGCCTCTCTCCCGATGACGACTCGAGGTACCTGGAACCACCGTCTGACCCTCTTCTTCTTCATTTCTGCAACATTCGCGGCCATTCCTCTAACTTTCACTCTATTGAGCGCCACCTCTCCTCCTCTAAACCTCACCTTCTTTTTCTAACTAAGACTCAGTTGTCTGAGGCAACTGACAGCAAACCCTTTTCTGTATCCTCCTATTTTCTCTATACTCATTTCAAAGCCAGAGGTGGCTGTTGTGTATATACTGTATATGCAACGACTTATCTTGCTCTCGTGTTCCTGAACTCGATTCTTCTGAATTCTCTACACTCTGGCTTCGGCTTTCCTGTCATTCTCTGACTAAATATATCTGTGCTGTTTACTTATCCCCTAATTCTACTGACTATCAAAAATTCTTCGACTATCTTACTTCTACGATGGAACACATTCTATCAATTTCTCCTTTCTCTGAAATCTCCATTTTAGGAGATTTCAATGTTCACCACCACCTTTGGCTCTCCTCTCCTTTCACAGATCCACCTGGTGAACAAGCCTACATCTTTTCTATCCTTATTGACCTAGAGCAGCTTGTACAGCACCCTACCCATATCCCAGACTGCCTTGAAGAGAGCTCCAACATACTTGACCTCTTACTTACAACTAATCCTTCTGCTTACACTGTTAATCTTTTCTCTTCATTGGGCTCCTCCGATCACAACCTTATCACCTTAACCTGTCCTATCACTCCGGTACGGCCTGTGGACCCTCAAGGGAAATGTCGCCTGTGGCATTTTGAAGCCGCGGATTGGGAGGCCCTCAGGCAATACTTCTTTGATTTTCCTTGGAATGATTATTGCTTCCATGGCCAGGAGCCATCTGAGTGTGCCTTGCACATTACGGAAGTTATTCTCTCGGGCATGGAAGCATACATTCCTTTCTCATATCCTTTGACTAAAGCAAGAAAGCCTTAGTTTAATCACGCTTGTTCTAATGCTGTCCGCAACAAGGAGAGGGCCTACAAAAGGTACCAGAGCCAACCCACCCCTGAATCATATCATCTTTACATTTCTGCCTCGAATCGTGCTAAGTCTGTTCCTCACTCTGCTAAAAATAATTTCATCCGTACTAAATGCTCTCAACTCTCTAACTCGAATTCTTCCCGCTCCTTCTGGCACCTTGCCAAAAACCTTTCTAACAACTTTACCTCATCATCCTTCCCTCCTCTTTTCTTCTCTGATGGTTCTGTAGCTATTTCTTCTACTGATAAAGCAGATCTCTTTGCACAGACTTTCTCCTCCAGTTCCACCTTAGACGATTCCAGTGCTGTTCCTCCATCACTTCCCATCTCTGACTTCCTCATGGCTGACATTAAAATTTCTTCAGCTGATGTATTTTCTGCCATCACTGGCCTCAATACTAACAAGGCATATGGGCCTGATGGAGTCCCTCCTGTTGTTCTAAAGAACTGTGCTTCTGTGCTTACACCCTGCCTAGGCAAACTCTATCGCCTTTGTCTGTCAACTTGTACCTTTCCTTCATGCTGGAAGTTTGCTCTCATTCAGCCAGTCTCAAAGAAGGGTGACCACTCCCAACCCTCCAACAATCGTCCAATTGCTTTAACATCCTGTATTTCAAAAGCTTTCAAGTCTATTCCCAATATAAAAATTTTAAGGCATCTTTCCTATCACAACCTTCTTTCTGATCGTCAGTAAGGGTTCCGCCAGGGATGCTCCACTGGCCATCTTCTCACCTACCTTTCAAACTCCTGGTCATCCTCCTTTCGAGACTTTGGCAAAAGCTTTGCCACTGCACTTGACATCTCAAAGGCTTTCGATTGAGTCTAGCATAAATCTTTAATTTCCAAACTGCCCTCTTACGGTTTCTATCCTTCTATCCATGCCTTCATCGCTAGCTTCCTTTCTGGTCGTTCTATAGCCGCTGTTGTAGACGGCCATCGTTCTTCTCCTAGATCTATCAACATTGGTGTTCCTAAGGGCTCTGTCCTATCACCAACTCTCTTCCTTTTATACATCAATGACCTTCTAAACTGTACATCTAACCCTATCCACTCATACGCTGATGACTCCACCCTTCACCTTTCCATTCGGTTCCCGCAACGCCCAACTCAGCAGTTACTTCAACAAACAAGGGATGAGGCTATGGCACACCTAATGTCTGACTTGGCTCGTATCTCTGACTGGGGTAAAAATAATATGGTTGTTTTTATTGCACCTAAGACTCAGTTTTTACACCTATCAACCTGTCAAAATCTTCCACAGGTATACCCACTAATGTATGATAACATTCAGCTTAATCCTGCATCATCCTTGAACATGCTTGGGGTTTCATTTACTCAGGACTTATCTTGGAAAGATCATATTACGTCTCTCATAAAATCTGCTTCCAAGAGATTTGGTGTGCTAAGCCGAGTCCATTCTTTCTTTACCCCTGCACAATTGTTAACTCTATACAGGGGTTTTATCCACCCCTGTGTGGAGTACAACTCTCATGTGTGGGGAGGCTCCCCACATAGAGCTCTTCTCAATAGGATGGAGTCAAAGGCTTTTTGTCTCATTAACTCTCCCCCTCTTAATGACTCCCTTCAACCTCTGTCTCTTCGCCGCACTGTTGCATCTTTATTTCTTCTCTATGGCTACTTTAATGGTCACTGCTCCTCTGAACTCTCTGCATGCATTCCTCCACCTCCACGGGTGTGTAACACCCGTCTAGCAGCAAACTCTCATCCCTTTTCTGTCCAACTCTCTAATGCAAGAGTTAATCGTTACTCCCAGTCCTTCATTTATGCAACAGGTCAACTCTGGAACTGTCTCCCTCTGTCTGTATTTCCTGCTGCCTATGATCTCCAGTCTTTCAAACGCAGTGTGTCCAGGCATCTCGAAATGAATGGATCTTGAATTTGGCTCTTTCTTGTATTTTGTTTTTCTCTTGGAGGGAACTCTTATTGCGGGCCCATGGCCTTTGGTTCCTTCTTCCTCACAAAAAAAAAAAACAGAGGGAATTACAAATGAAGATGCAAAGACTGCTTGACTATTTCATGGGGGAAATGAAGGAAGAACAGCAACAGCTTAAGGAGGAAGTAGATGCCAAGCTAGAGCAGCAGAAGTATGAGAGGGCAGTGCAGCTTGCTACTAGCCACAAGGGTGCTGCAGTGGAAATTCTGGACCAGATGTCAGTAGAGGAGTGGATGCCGATGGAGCACGCAGAATTCCAACCAATGGTGGAGTGGCTGCAGCGGAGTACGGTGCGACCATCTTGAGAAGAACTTTCCAGGTTAAGCCCTGTGACCAAGAGCTACTGGAGTCAGTGGGACCTTCTTCGTTTGAGCAACGGACTACTGGAGCGTCAGTGGGAGATACCTGATAGCCTCAGTAAGCGTTGGCAACTGGTGGTTCCGAAGGAGATGAGGTCCGAGATCTTGGATGAGTCCCATAACCAAATCACTAGTGGGCACCTGAGATTGAAGAAAACTCTAAGCTGCATGTGATGGAGATTCTACTGTATTGGCATGCGCCAGGATGTTGAAGACTGGTGTCGGACCTGTGATGTGTGTTGTGCCAAGAAGGGACCCAAGAAACGTGGTTGTGTCCCTCTCCAGCCGTACCAAGTGTGTGCACCGATGGAAAGAGTTGCAGTGGACATTGCTAGACCTTTGCCACTCACTGAAAGAGGAAACTGGTATATATGTGTTGCCATAGACTACTTCACAAAGGGGCCAGAAGCCTATGCTATCCCCTGATCAAGAGGCTGCGACTGTTGCCCATGTGCTGGTTGACCAGTTTTTCTGTTGGTTTGGAATGTCACAAGAGCTACATTCAGACCAGGGTAGAAACTTCATGTCTGCTGTGTTCCGTGAATGCTGCAAGTTATTGGGGCATCAAGAAGACCAAAACGACCCCACTAAGGCCACAGTCAGATGGGATGGTGGAGAAATTCAACTGGATCCTGGGACAAGAACTTGCCAAGTACTGCATAGAGGGGCAAACAGAATGGGACCAGAAATTACCTGCATTGCTGATGGCATATCGGTCTGCATCCCATGAGTCTACCGGCTACACCCCTGCAAAACTGATGTTGGGCCACAAGTTATGCTTACCTGTTGACTTGTTAATGGGAAGATCACCTGGTGAAGAGCTGCCTACCGACACTACTGGCTATGCGAAACACCTTCAGGAAAGGCTGGCTGAGGTACATCATCAAGTGCGAGGAGCCCTCAAGTTTTCAGGAGAGGTGATGAAGTGCAAGTATGATGTCAAGGCAAGTGAAGCAAGCATCAAGGATGGTGACTAAGTTTGGTTATACAATCCTCAGTGAAAGAAGGGACAGTCACTGTGAAGCCACAGAGCCCATGGAACGAGCCTTACACTGTGTTGGACCGCCTATCAGATGTAACTTATTGGATTCGGGGAGGCAGGAAGTCTCGCCCAGTGGTGGTACACATGAACTGTCTGTGGCAATACAATGCACCAGGGCAGTACAGCTGGGACATCTCCGAGGAATCGTGATCACCCGCAGCTGAGGATGTTGAGGAGGATCAAGGAGCTGAAGTGCAAGAGGATAGTGACAGCTTCCCAAGAGAAAGAGCGAATCAAGAAGAGGACGAAGACCTTCCTGGAGGAGTGGAAGTGTGGAGGAACAAGGACATTGTAGGAAGTGGCATATAAAAAGACCTGATAAGTTGAAGGATTATTTTGTGTATAGTTAGATGTTTCATTAGGATTAATGTTTATGTTTGTATAATATTGTATAGTTTTGTCGGGACTACAAAGAACTGGGGAGAGGGTAATGTTAAGAAGCGAGATTTGGTAGTTAGGTAGTCTCGCAGCTTCTTGACATTTCTCGTTGCTTAGAGGTACCTGGTTTCGGTATGAGTAAGAGTTGCCAGTTTGCTGCTGTTTGTGAGCGTAGTTGTTTCGTAAGTTTTGCATTAATTTTTTTTGCTAATTTTCTCTATGTTGTTTTATTTATGTGATTGTTAAATTATGTAATTGATACTAAGTTTGTATGGTAAATAATTTAAAGTGTTATGTTCTGTAAGAAAACTGGCATGTTTTGGTTGTCTCCGAGCTGGTAACTGTTGTTCCCAGGGACAGGTACAGCTTCGGCCAAGTGTAAGTATCCACCCTCTCCCAGCCAAACCGTACATGTGGCACCGCCGCAACTATGGATTTGACACGTGAAGCAGGGCAAGACTCATCAACCAGAGTCGAATCAGTTACTTGAGCTAGCGAGATGGTAATAAAAGGCAGTGTTTCTCATTTATGACAGAGATGGGCATAGAACATTATTGTTATATAATACTCGTAATTATATTGTCACCTATACTATTCACGCGGTGTCTTTGTGTGCCGTATAATGCTCATGCCATTTTTGTGGCAGATGGAATCATGTAATATCTATCGTTTACAGGCGTATCATTAACAACATTTTGTCTCTAGGTTCCCATTTTGCAGAGCCTCAACGAAAGTCGTTCAAAGCGATAACAAGCACACACACACACACACACACACACACACACACACACAGGCTCTCGCTGATCCGACTCAGGTTGATGAGTCATGCCCTGTTCACCTCTCGTATCCATGAGTGCGACGGTGCCAAAAGTCCGGTTTGGCTGAGAAAGGTTGGATACTTACACTTGGCCGAAGCTGTACAAGTCCAGCACGTTCTAGAAAGTTGGAGAAGCAAGGAAGGTTATATAAGGATGGATAAGGGACTATTTCAAGTTCAGTCAGTTTTCAGTTCAGTTTGAGTGAAGTGTCAGTGCCAGTTTGTAGCCTATATTTTTGGTACTTGTGAAAACAGTGAAGTGTTGTCAAGCATTAAATGTAATAACAGTGAAGTGTTGGCAAGCATCAAGTGTA
>NC_136957.1:27654367-27681867 GCF_032717465.1 Coenobita brevimanus | reverse complement strand
CAAGTCCTTAATGTAGTATTCTAGCCTTAGGTCAACAGGCTGACCCTGGCTGCTCATAAGGAGCGTCGACACACTACCAAGCCTCACCAAGGCTGGAGTAAGGCGTAGGCACAAGGGGACAGGCCGCCTATCTTTACCGCACTGTGTTTCAAACTCTTGCGGGTCTTCCACCACAGTGCGCCTTGGGCACACTCACCCACACAGGTAGCCCAGTCTGAGCGAGGCTGGAACTCAGGTCACTTGAAACTGGAGTCTAGTGCTCTCTCAGCCGCGTCACCATGTGTGTGTGTGTGTGCCGGAAGATTTGGGGTTTTGTGTGTATGTGCGTGCTACAAAGAGAACCTTTGATTTCTGTGTGTATGTGCGTGCTACAGAGAGAGAGAGAGAGAGAGAGAGAGAGAGAGAGAGAGAGAGAGTAAAAAGTCAGATCATGCTAGGCCTAAACGAAAGCGATCAGAGTGAAATCGGGCGAGTGAGTGATAGCGAGAGATTGGAGAAGGTGTTTGTGTAAAGCTGATATGGCTGCAATACTCGTAAAGTCAGTAGTGCAGTTAGTTTTCAATCTATCTATCTATCTATTGCCAGACGCCTTAATCCCGTAAGGGGTGGCCACAAACAAATAGCCTCCACGTCGCCCTGTCCTTCGGCATTTCACTGCCCTGCTCCCAGCTCACACACCCCTCTCTCACAGACCTCTCCATTCCATCCCTCCATCTCATCCTTGGCCCCCTCCCTCTCCCCCTCTCCACCTCACTCACATACTCTTTCTTCGTCAATCTCTCACTCTTCATCCTCTCCACATAGTCAAACCACCTCACTGTGTTTCTCCTAACGCTTCCTATCACAAACACATCCACACCACAACGCTCCTTAACTTCCTCAGTTGTCAGTCTGTCTCTCCATGTGACTCCACATGCTCCTCTCAAGAAACTAATTTCCACTGCTTTCACTCTGGACTTGTGTTCCTCCAACAAGGGGCAACAAGTTTTCAATTGACATAACGTGGCCACTCCCATAAATTGAGTACTAATTCCTTGTTGCACGATATTTGATGAGCTTTAGTTCTGATTTAGGAAGGAGTCTCTTAGGCTACCGTATATAGCACCCTTCCAATCAGGCCACAGCTACCCATCATTTGAACTCTGAGGGACTTGATATTTTTTTTGCTAGGTTAGAGTAAATGCAATATAAGTGTCCATGCGTTAGTCACATACAGGTGACCCAAAATGAAAACCATGTGTACTTAGCCCTTGATTACAGGCTGAGAAACTTGTTACTCCTGGAGGCAATTTCTATTCAAGTGCTTTATTTTATTTTTTCATTAAGATTTTTTCATCCTCTTATGCTGTCTTTATTTAATATATTATTCATTCTAACATCTTTTTTATAACTTTTTCTTTCTATGAATTATTAATCCTTGCACTTTTGCAGTGGATATATATTCTTTCTTTAACGTTTTGTTGCATTCGTATTACATTAATTTATTTTGATTCATTTAATCATCAGAGCGTCCACGTAGTGGTTAGGTAATTTTACTGGTCCTCTCTGTATGTTTCTTTCTGTCTTCTGTGAGTTTGTCTAATCCAAGTTTTGGATTCTGTCTTTCACAGTCTTGATTTCAATACATAATTGGCATCATCTTGGAAATTATATATCGTATATAGCTCAGCCTCCAGTAAGAAGGTCATTGACTAAATGCTAGGGTCGCTAGAATGAAAGAAATTTATTTCCACTGGGAGGTTGGTTCAAGCTTGGTGGCATTCTAATTGTGTCATTGTCATTCAGTTCAAGTTTCAGATCAACTGAAAATCAGTACAAAAGGAAATGAGCGAGATACTGTAGTTACTGAGCACGTGTGAGTAAGATCACAAGACGGCTAGAAGTTAGGCATGTAATTATGATTCCATTGAATCACTGAAGGTAAAATACGGATTAAATAGATAATACTACCAATTTCAATACAGTGCATAGTCCAGTCTAAATATCTACTCGAAGTAAATGATGATGACCCTACGTGATGTTCTTTACGCGAGACAGTTTTCGACAGTTCTCACACTTTTTCAAAACGTGTACCCCTGAGTATTCAGACCATCGACCCATAACCCAGTTACTTGAGCGTCAAATATACGATGGTATTCCACTAACATAAGTATATTATAAAATGGTAATTCACTAGCTTTTGTGTCATTGCTGAAATGGTAATTACTCAAACAAAATAACTGCTAAAACATCGTTACAGTGCCATGTCAGTGTCAACACAATACATTAAATTTGACAGCCAATAATATTAGTGTAAATAACACCCATATTTTGTAGAAACTCGTTTCTCAACCCTCTGTATGACCTCATGAATTACGTTAGTGTGAAAAGTATGTGCTAGACTGATTTATCACCAGCTGTCAAAATACCTCTTAGAAACCTTGCTGGATTCCCCCAGGAGGTTTATGATCCCCATCTTGGTAATCTCTAGATAAGCTGCATTATAAGGCATACAAAATTATTTTCGTCACACAGATTATGTAACTGGAAAAACAGCTGTCGAATAAAGTAAATAAGAAGAAATAAAATGCTCAGAAATTCACTTCATCAGTCATGAAAAAAATGTCTTACTCAGCTTCTGGTACTTGTTTGACAGCTGGTCCCAAATACAATGAAATGAAGCAGCCATCCACCCGCGTTTGATTCTATGTAAATTGGGCTAACTCTTAAAACTGATAATTCACTACAAGATGTTCCACATGTTTTGATCTTTTGTCCAGCTGGTTAACGTATGAACACTGTGAGTCTGGTCATTACTGTAATTGGAAACTGTGACATCCAGGTGAAACACAAGTAAGTTCATATCCAGACACACCGGCTCCCTCCACTTTTAAGAATTTTAATACTTGATGTGTCTCACCGTCAGCCACATTCGTGGAACCAATCATATATTGCATGGCTGTGGCACTGCTGGGATGGATTGGAAATTGTTATGTTCAATACAGGAAAGGGGTTGGGCATCACTCATGTTTGCTGGTGTACTAATTCTTCTTTACTTTTTATTTGTACTTTCTTGTTTCTACTGTAATTTGTCGATTTATTTATTGGAATCTCATTTTCTGATCAAAATCAATTAAATCAATCATTTTCAATGCTGTCATTCTCCAGTTATTTTTATTTACATCAACGATTTTGGAGGCTATAGTCATACATGCCTGAGGTACAGAGTATCTAAATATGAAATAATTTAAAGGGAGAAAATGTCACTCCCAAAATGCTAAACTTTATTTCTGAAGGCGAGAGCACTTCATGGTTCAAATGTTATTTACGTAATTCACCGTAGAAACGCCGCGATATACTGAACTGAGATCGATAGTAAGGAATGTCTATAGATTATTCTCATTATCGCCATTCAAAATTAACATTGGTGAATTTGACATACTTTCAAGGAACTTTCATACTTTAGAATGATTTGGCGAGAGAGAGAGAGAGAGAGAGAGAGAGAGAGAGAGAGAGAGAGAGTAGACCAAGTATGAGTGAGGGGGTGAAAGAATGTAATAATGCCACCTTTGTAATAATGTCGAACTAATTGGCACCAGACCCTTGACATTAAAGCCAATAGTTCATTAAAGCTGAACATCACGCTGTTCAGTAATTTCGCAGGCTTCGTTGCTTTTACCCAGCATATATCATTATATAAAGCATTGTTCGGCTGTACAGTCGTACACAGTATCATACAGCTAGGTCTAAATGACCCTTTTTTCTCAATAAATGCTATATATACAGTATGGCTCTTCTAATGATGCAGGTCACCCAGAGACTGATGCAGCGTTCTGCAGGATGTGGAGGAGCGTGGGTGTGGGTGTGGTGTGCATGCTTGTGGTGTGTGCAGGGACGCCACGCTGGTCGGTGTTTCCCGCATTTCCATTTATTTTACCGAACAAAAATTCTTTAAAACAGCATAACGTTCAACGAGCTCAAGATGGTTGTTAAAACCGAAATTCTTTAAAGAAAGGTTCTGTATAACGAGGGTTTACTTGCTGTATGTCGTCAGTCACATTCAGGGAAGCCAACAGCGGACACTCTACCATGTGACACTGGGCAATGTGTGCGTGTATAGGACAGACTGGGCATTGGTGGGTTACATTCCAGCTATTTCTCCTGCTTTCCTGTTTCACATTATCTTGCATATTCTAACAAGGTTGGCAGACTAGCAGTCTAAGTAAGACTTTTTTCTTTTTTCATTCTATCATGTTCTTTTCTCTCTTTTTTTTTTTTTTTGCCATACAAGTTTTCATTTTTTCATTCTTTTTGGTCTATCCTAATATATATATATATATATATATATATATATATATATATATATATATATATATATATATATATATATACACTTTTCTGTCATTTCTTGTGTCTTTTTAATGTCTTCTGAAATACTGTTAAATAAAACTGGTGAGATCTGAGCAGAGCTGGGTTTGGTTGTGTGCAGCAAATGAATGTGGTGCCGGATGATGTAACACTGGCAGAAGTGAGAATGCGGTAGAAATATAGGAAGGCATCAGTTGTTGAGGAGATATATGGAGGGATAATCGAGTGTGCTGGAAAGATTGAAATAAAGTTTTTGTTGGAAATTTGGAAATAAGTAACGAAGCTGTACCAGCAGAAGGCTACGACTGTATCTTTGTACAAAAATACTGTGATGGAAATAAATGCTAAATTGTCGTAATATAAATCTGTCGAGTGTAACAGGAACAGGAAAGCATATGGAATTAACACCGTAGAGAAGGAGAGACACACATTAAATGACTTGGCCAGCGATGAACAGAGACGTTTTAGGAGTGGTTG
Source organism: Coenobita brevimanus (assembly GCF_032717465.1). Lineage (NCBI taxonomy): Eukaryota > Metazoa > Arthropoda > Malacostraca > Decapoda > Coenobitidae > Coenobita > Coenobita brevimanus. The sequence continues at coordinate 27,677,043 of NC_136957.1, read as the reverse complement.
TGGACGTGTGGATTAAATATTCTCAATGAAACATAGTGAGAAAAGCTTGTGAAAAGGACTGTAAGGAATTTATGGCATTTATAGATCTAGAAAAAAGCGTACAGGGTTAAGTAGTCAGGGTTTATGCAGGATTTGTGTAGGATAAATATGATGTGGATTAAAAGATTCAGAATGCTGTTTAACGTACGATTAATGGTGCTGAAACTTGTATAAGAATAGGTGGCTGTCTCATCAAGTCACTGCATGATGGTATTGTGATCCCTACCCTGACGTATGGAAGCGAGGCGTGGACTTTGCAAGAGGGGAACAAGTCAAGAGTGAGAGCAGTGGAAATGAGTTACTTGATAGGAGCATGTGGAGTGACGTGGAGGGACAGGTTGACGAATGAAGAAGTGAAGGAACGTTGTGGGGTAGATGTGGATGTGGTTGAGAAGATTAGGAGAAATACACTGAGGTGGTTTGGACATGTGGAGAGAATGGAGAATGAAAGACTGACTAAGAGGGTGTATGTAGGTGAGGTGGAGGGAGGGAGAGGGAGGGGTAGACCGAGGATGAGGTGGAGGGATGGAGTTGAGAGGTATATGAGGGAGGGGGGAGTGAGCTGGGGGGAGGGTAGTCAAATGGTGGGTGACAGAGTGACTTGGAGGCGTTTTGTCTGCGGGCACCCTTTGCGGGATTAGGGCGTCGGGCTATAGATAGATAGATAGATAGATGAATTGCTTTTACTTAAAATAAAGAAAATCAAGTGTGTGTGTGTGTGTGTGTGTGTGTGTGTGTGTGTGTGTGTGTGTGTGTGTGTGTGTGTGTGAATAAAACAAGAAAAACAAAATCATTCGATTTAGTCGAACCTGTTGCAAGGGTTGATGAAGTTAAAGGTTTGGCCAGGTGTTTTTAAGAATAAAAGGTCAAAGGACACGATCACACGGTTAGGTCAGTTTTTGACAGAAGACTCGGGTTAATCAGTATTTATCGTTATTACACCAACCTTTTTGAAATGGTCCAGGTTAAGACTTAAATAGCACTTATCGTTATTACACCAGCCTTTGTGCAATGGTTCAGGTTAAGACTTAAACAGTACTTATCGTTATTACACCAGCCTTTGTGGAATGGTTCAGGTTAAGACTTAAACAGCATTTATCCTTCTTACACCAGCCTTTGTGGAATGGTTCAGGTTAAGACTTAAACAGTATTTATTTTTCTTACACCAGCCTTTGTGGAATGGATCAGGATAAGACTAGAAAGAGGCGAGTCAGTACCGAGAGCAATCAGTCAAAGGTCAGCGTCACAGGACAAGGTCATAGTTTGACACGTGTGTCTGTGTGTCAACAAAGTAACGAAAACAAAAACCTTTGGTTTGATTTTTAACCAAATTTTTTGGAAGGACTGAGGTGTCAAAGGTTAAGTTTACATAGCAAGATCAGCTTTAATCTAAACACTTTGGAAGGAATTAGGTTAAGATGAGATTAAGGAATTAGAATGTCAAAGCCGTCAGTTAATATGAAGGTCACTGCATAACGTCAAACGTGTGGGACACATGGTAGGGCTAACTTAGACAGTTTCGGTCTAATTTAAATCAGGCTTTGATGGAGGGGTCAGGGTAAACCATGGATGGAGGATTCGATTTGGGAGCAATCAGTGAAGGTAAATATCACAGGGCAAAGTGAATAGTCGGCCAATAAATCATTTGGTGAATGTCAGGAAATTACACTCTGTAGGTGCTCATTGTTCTTGTAAAGTATTCTCTCTCTCTCTCTCTCTCTCTCTCTCTCTCTCTCTCTCTCTCTCTCTCTCTCTCTCTCTCTCTCGTGCTTTGATCTGTGTCCCGTCAACACCTCTCTCAGTGTCAATTTGCATCCACCCTCCCACCTCAACCGACGTCATCTCTTGCTGTACAGCCAGCATCCAACGGGAAGTTCATACTATATTACATTTAAGTAGTACGCTTTTTGTTTAACCCCCATACATTTATTTTTCCCCTTCTATGTTATTATTTACTTTGTTATTTCATATCCCTTACATTAAGTAATTACCGGTAAATAACTACTATATGCTCCCAAAAAGAGTTCCTTGCCTCTCATGTGAATTTTGCTTAAGTGAATGGTTTTAAAAATTAGGAAGGTCTGATACATACATTTTTCATGTGCCTGACCTTATGAGAATATCCAGTTTCTAGTATGTGTGATTGAGTCATCAGTACACATGGGAGGATTTGAAACTGGAGAACGAAGACCTTAAGGCTGAATTAATCATGCTGAAAGAAAAGTCACTGAGTATGACCTCAGTAGACCAGGCATTTCAGGTAGCATACTTATGAATATGAACCTAACCAAACGCTTAAGAAAATATCCAAAATTTCTATATCAAACAGATTTTCGGATCCTGCTGGAAAAAGGAAAAAAAAAGTGCAGGCAGACTGTATGTAATCATGTCAAGGATAAAGAAGGTAAAATTGTTAAGGATAACTTGACCAGGATGCAAAGCAACTCATCCAAAAGGAAAATACCACATTGTTGGTGAATGTCTCCTTTCTCTTGGGTCAAGGTTCTACATTTGCATCAAACAGCAGAGTAAAGAAAAGCTCAATAAAGATTGTACCCTGCAGTAAGACAGAAATGATCACAAATTATATCGAGAGTACATTAGTCAGTAGAGATACATACCTTATTGTGAATTTAGGTAGCCTACAAATGATGCATATAACAGAAGTAAAGTTGACATCAGAGATATCCTGCTGGAATGTAAATCTCTACTTAAAGAAAATCAAGTCAAATAAACGTTTTGTGAACGCTATACTATCTAGACTACGTTCCAACTCCTATCGTAGAAATATAGCAGAAATTTGTGGCCCTCTAAAGAAATGCCTGAAACAAAAAACATAAAGTTTATTGAAACCTGGGAGAAATTTATGTGTAAACCAAGCCTATTTCGGCAAGAAAATCCATTTGTCCAACAAAGGACTAATTTGAATGTGAAAATTATTACATGCTGCAGTGTATCAAACTCACGATGAGAGTTCAGTTGCCCTGGAAATTCCTTATCCCTCTGGTGGCCCTTGCAGGTTTACCTCACCCTCCCCTAGGCTGCATCCGCAGATGGCCAGACCCCTTCCCCCTCTTCCCTCTCATCTTCACCTGTACTTGCCCAGGGAAACTAAATCCCTTCCCCTTTTCCCAGGTGGATGTTGAATATAGAGTAACCTCACAGCCAAAGCCGACTACAGAGCAAAATAAAATTAGCGTACGATCATTCTGTGTTCCTTACCTTGGAAAGAAATATAATGGACTCAAATGTCTCTTGAGTAACGGATAATTCAATGAAATAGTCATAGTTGAAATGCACCTTGATATAGGTAACAGGGCTTTACTAACAGTTAGATTCTTAAAAATTTCATTACAACTGTAAAAATAATGGACGTCTAGAAGGCTGTGTTGGACTATGCACCAAACCTCATTTAACCCCCCCCCCCACAAAAAAGGAGCCCTAAATAATAATAGCGTAGAAAGTTTGTATAAAAATACATTTTTAAGAAATGATTGCAAATGTTGCCCGGTTCTACCGTTGACCCATTCAAAGTGTAGAGGATGATATAGAATTATACACCAGCATGCATGAACTCTTCATGGTAACAAAACGTTGAAAAGTGGCAACTTTAACCTGCCCTCAATTTACTGGAATACTCACTGGAAGAGGTAATGCTGGGATGGTCACTGGCAGAGGTAATGATGACTGAAGAATGATGTATTTTGCTGATAACAATATTTTATATCAATGGGGCACAGAATCGAGGAAGGAGGGTAATATCAGAGTCTGAAGTTACCACAAACGAAGATATGGTATCAGATCTTTCTCTGGGTGAATACAGTGGACCAAGTGGCCATAATTCATATGAAGTGCCATGAACCTTTCACCTAATGTGTATATAAGTAAAGCACATGCCATATAATAGGAACACCAATTTTGATGGCCTCAGAAAGGATCTTTGCCGACTGTGTAAACAGTTAACATAATTAATGAACTTAATGAAATGTGGGCAAAATCTAAGCACATGATCATGTCTGATCAAGACAAGTATGTAGGCCTACCAAATAAATCAGGGCAAGAAAAAGGTAAAACAAGCCAGTGTGGTTTAATTCAGATATTAGCATAGCACTAACCGTCTCTACACTTCGCCTAAGTCATACCAGCAAATATGTTATGAGACTGTGTAACAATAGTAGAAGGGAAACTTAAAAACTCATTAGAACAGCTAAAATACAAATTGAGAAGGACGTAACTGAAAAGAGCTCATCGAATCCTAAGCTCTTTTATGGAGACATAAACGGCAATAAACGTCTTAAAACTGGCATTGGTCCACTATTAGTGCCGAGGGCGTTCTTATCTCAGGTTACAAAGGACCTGTGTGTACTTGAAACCGAATTATCAGTTCCGTCTTCACGAAAGGTGCAAATGACACCACTGAAGAAATACTAGACAATTCACATCATATTAAAATATGCATATAAGCAGCAATGAAATAAAAAAAAAATGGTAAAACGAATAGTAACAAAACACCAGACCCACATAATTTTTATAATAAAATATTAAAAAATGTAGTGGATGTTATATTAGATACACTTATATTTACTTTTAATAACTCTCTACTCCAAGGAAATAATCCAGGAGATTGGAGACTGGCCAGAGTAACTCCTGTATATATAAAAAAGGACAAAAGAGATCTATCAGGTAACTGTATGCCAATTGGCTTAACCTCTGTCTTGAGGAAAATCCTTGAATCATTAATAAGAAGTGGGATATTTGAATTCCTAGAATCTAAAAACGTAATTTGGAACATCCAGCAGCCTCACAAATCTAACTAAGCTTTATTATAAGCTTTTTACAATTAGTGATAGTACCAGGTCCCAAGATATAATTTCTTAGATATACAGAAAGCCCTTCACAATGTACCAGGTACTATACTGATGAGAAAGGAATGATAACTAGGAAATGACTGAAACGTTCAAGGGTGAATAGGTAGCTACCAATGCGACATAAAAGACCTTATTGTAATAAAGATACTGAAGTCAGAATGGGCCTCTGTGATTAGAAAAGCATCACAGGGATAAGTGTTAGGAGCAGTTCTCCCATAATATTATTAACAAAATCGATGTTGGGCTAAACAGCTTAATTTCTAAATTCGCTTTATGTTACCAAATTAGCAATACTGTGTTAAGAGGACAAAATTAATTTAGTTAAGAAATTCCCAGACTGGAATGAAAAATGGCAAATACCCTATAGTAAACGCAAGTGCCAGGTACAATAACGTGGGGAAAACAAAAGTATAATATTATCATGAAATGCAAGGCTAGGTAATTAGCAAGTTCCCACAACTTAAGAATTTAGGTGTAATAATTTCAGATATTCTCAAATGTTCCAGTCAATGAATCTTTGCCGTGTATAAAGCCAAAAACGCCGTTACAATTCAACAAGAGGCATTTTAACTAAAATTCAGAAAGTGTGATCCCCTGATACAAAACATAGACCACAGTCAGAGTTAGGGGCTCAGATTGGGCACCATATCTTGTCAAAGACATAGAGAAACTCGAAGCTGTGCTGCATAGGGTCTCCTTTCTGAGGAATCTTCTGTATCTCGAGAGGCATAGCAAACAGAATTTTTACTCTTTCTTAGAAAACAATCAATAGACAACTAAATGATTTTTTAAAAGATACTTATCAATTTAGTACTGTCTATCCAAACAATATGTTTAAAGTTATTTCCGACACCACAACTCGAGGAAATCGTATGAAGTGGCAGGCAAGGAATAATCTTAATACAACCCCCCAAACTGACCCAGCCAAATACACTTGTACAATTTTTGTCCACACTGATCAAACCTGAAGGAATGGTTGAGGGTAAGAGGAAAATTAGGTGATTCGATTTGGAGGGCAGTCAGAGAGAAATGTCAAAATATGAACAGGGTGTATGTCTGTTGACCATTAGGCTGCGGAGATGTTGTTGTAACCCATGTCTGTGGTACAGCAACTATTGAGATAAATTTGTGTTTTCACTAACTGCCGTGATCCACATAATACCTAACGAAACATTTTTAATTCACGCAAATTTCAATCTTGCCACTAATCTTTGAAACAAACTGGTGGCCCAGGGATGTAGGGAGAGTGATTAGAAGCGATGTTTTTGTGGTAGGCGAGTTGGAGGTGCGGTGTTCCAAGTGACTGAAGGACAGAAGCTTGGGAGATGTCTTCAGTGCTTGATAACACCAAAAATCAAGTTATTCACAAATTTTCAATGATAAAGACACTTGATACATTGAATGTGACTATGGATGTAATCTACAAGAGGAAATTCACAACAGCTATACTGTACTTACTGCTAAACATACCACCTGAGGGTAATTGTTCTCGAGGTAGCTACACATCATATGTTCTTATTTTTCTAACACTTAATACTAGTTTGGCTCCCCCATGGTTATTATTGGGTAGGACAAACAAAGACAAGGCATGGCACTGAAAGCCATGGCGGGGTAAGGAAGGGCGAGTTATGGCAGTGCTACACTTAGCAGTAAACGTGTTATGTGAGCATAATTTTTTGTAATCGAGTGACGACACAATATTCCTAATATACTTTGATTTTTCTCACTCATACATCATTTATTGTTATTACTTCCATAAGACAGTGTCACTTGTAACGTACTTCAGTACCATAATTATGCAGAGATGCCACATGAGTTGATGCATGTAACACTTGACAACACCAAAATAGTCACTTGTATACTTATTTTTCTACCATCAGTTAAGAACGCAGCACTTGACAACACTAAAATAGTGATTTAATTATTAATTTATCGACCACCACTTATCAACATAGTTCATATTCTTTCTCCATCAGTGCATATCTTTGATTGTATTTCTTTGGCAAACCAGAATAGCTTCGTAGTGGGCGACACTCACTTTAGCTAGTGTGTAGTGCACTTCAACATCATTCGCCATTGTCACTTTTAGGGTCTTGACACATATTTATGTAATTTCCTGAGGTGTCCGCATGTCCCCTGTGTGAAGAGAGGCAGAGTAGGGTGGGGAAATCCACATAACGAACATGGTTGGGTAAGAAAAAGTTAAGCATAGGAGGGAAATGTAGGGTAGAGTAGGGCAAGGTAGGGTTGAGAAGGGAGAAGAGTAATGTAACGAGAAGCAGGGTTGGGTAGGAAACGCCGAAACATGACAGAGACCGGCAGAGTAGGGTAGAAAAATTCAGTTTAGATTAGGGACAGGCGGGGGAGAATACTGGGATGCAGGGTTGGGTAAGGAGATGCAGGTAGGGAAAGGCAAAGCATGGCAGAGAAAGGCAGGGTAGGGTAGGGAAAAGCAGGACAGGGCAGGGTAGGGAAAGGTAAAGTACGGTACAGTAGGAAAAGGCAGGGTAGGGTAGGGTAAGGAAATGCAGGGTAGGGTATGGAAAGGTAGGGATGAGTAGGGAGATGGAGCGTAGGGTAAGGAGATGCAGGAATGGGTAGGACAAACCAAAACATGGCAAGCATTGGCAGGGTAGGGTAGGGAAAGGCAAGGCAGCGTAGGGAGATGCAGGGTAAGGAAAGGAATGGCAGGGTAGAGAAGGGATATGCAAGACAGGGTAGGGCAGGGAAAAGCAGGGTAGAGTAGGGAGATGCAGGGTAAGTTAAAGAGAGGGAGGGTTTGGTAGGGAAAGGCAAGGCATGGCAGGGAATTGCCGGGTAGGGTAGTGAAATGCAAGGCAGGATAACAAGAGGTAAGGTCATGCGCTCCAGTTACAGAAATTTTCTCACTTCCACTTTCTGCCCTTTGGCAATGCTGCCAAAGTTGTCACTTGGTGATACGTGGTGCCACTCAGGCAACTGGACTTGCTTCCCACCTGATTGGATGGTGGTGGATATTTTTTTAATAGAGAAACACAGGACAATATCCTCACTCTGTGAAGGCCAGTGGTAGACTTTCTGGTGCAATACCTCCTGCAGGCTGGGAGGGAACCACGTGACATACTCAGCAAACATAATCCATAGTTAGGTGGGAATAAGAGAGTAGAAAAAGAAAAGACCATTCCTTCCGTCTTCTGAAAGGTATGTTGTAGCCACACACACACACACACACACACACACACACACACACACACACACACACACACACACACACACACGCAGAGGCCTTCCAGAAGGTCTGTTTCAGCCTACGGAGAAAAACTCACAGTTTTTTATCTGACTTTAACCAAAGTTTCTGGAATTCGTTGAGGATCATTGAAAGAGTCAGTTTATTGTTTTTTAGAATGTTAGGTCAGAGATCAAGTTCACAGGGTACGGTCAGCATTAAGAGTTTCTATTCGATTTAGACTAAATATTGTGGAAAGTTTAAGACTAAACAACAAGAATAAATAAATTTAATTTGAGAATCATCACTCGAAAGTTATGGGCACAGGAAAAATAGAAAAACCAAGGTCACTTAGCAAAATCAATTCAAACAGTTCTGATCTGATTAAAACCAAAGTTGGTGGAAGAGTTCAGGCTTAGGAAAGAATAAGACAATCCCATTTTGCAAGTAATCAGTAGAACGTCAAGTGCAAAGGGCAAAGTCATATCTACATCCCGAAGATCAGTTAGTCGTTGCAGATGTGGCACTCTGTGAATGTTCCTTGTTGTTGATTGATTTACTTATTTATTTCATACAATCCATCTGTCAGCCAGTCTCCAAACATCTCTCTCCTCTACTTTCATATCATCTCCTCCCCAAACACTTATTTTCTCCCTTCCAATATTCGCTCTCTCTCTCTCTCTCTCTCTCTCTCTCTCTCTCTCTCTCTCTCTCTCTCTCGTGGATGCCAGAGAAGTTTTTTTTATGCAAGGAAGAATGCACCAAAAAGCCAGGAGCCAGCAAACAGATCCTTCCAAGAAAAAACAAAAACAGCACGACAGAGAGCTGAATTCATGATCCGCGACGTCACAAATTGTAGGAAACAAATTTTGTTATGTAGGGTCTCATGTGAGGAATGAGAGAGAGAGAGAGAGAGAGAGAGAGAGAGAGAGAGAGAGAAGGAAATGGAATGAAAGAAGGTAAAGAGGCAGGAGGAAAGAAAGAAAACGAGGGAACTGGAGAGCTGATGCAGTGCGGGAAGGAAGAGGGGGAGGGAAATAAGAACAGTAGTGGAAGGGAGGGAGAGTGGAAGGGAAGGAGGGATGGAGGGAGAGAAAACAAGAGGAAGGCCATGTTCGCAGGTGCGTCCATCAGACATGAAATATTTTAAGGCCAGAGTGACACCGGGGTTCACGGGGGTAAAGGAGGGGTTGGGGGGGAGAGGAGGCAGGAGTAAAAGTGGAAGGAAGGAAGAAAGGAGAGTGAAGAGGGTGAGGGTCGGGAAGAGGTGAGTAGAGTTTATGGAATTGGAAGAAGGGAAGAACGGAAGGCGCTGGGGGGGGAGGGGGATGAGGTGGTGGGAGAGTAAGGAAGAAAATGGAAGGGAGGGACGAACAGCAGAAAGTATTAGGAAAATAAGGATGAAAGAGAAAGCAAGGGAAGGATGGAAAGAGAACCAGTATAGTAAATGTTGACAAGGGGGAAGAGGAGAAAACTGGGGAATAACAGAAAAGGGAGATGAGAAAGTACGAAGGGAAGGAGGAGTAGAACAACAGGTAGGAGAAATTAACAGAGAAGCTGGAGGGGAGACGAGACATTATGCAAATAAATAAAAATAAAAATAAATAAGTAAAGGTTGGGAATGTAGGAGGAGTGAGCATGGGAGAAGAGAGGGTGAACGCAGTTAAAGAAATTAGCGTGAAGATGGAAACTTTCACTGAAGAGAAGGAAGAAAAAGAGAAGAAAGTAAGAAGAATGTGAAAGGAAAGGAAAGGGGAAGAGGAAAACGTAAGGGAAATGTGAAGTGACGTGAAGGGAAGGAAAGGGAAACAAAGAGATAGAATAGAAGGAGAGTGCAATAGGAGGAAGGGAAAGTTACAGGAAGGAAGTTGAAAATAAGAAGGAAGTGAGTATTTGAAGGAAGAGAAGTATATCTAAATACACCAGCGACAGAAAATACGAAGTCTCTCCCCCGCAAACTATACCTTGTGGCATAAGAGCCAACTGGTAAAAAAAGAAAGAAATGCTGAAAATATTGGAAAAAGCATACGCATGGGAATTCTTGTTCATTTGAAGAAGAGAAAATACTGTAATTCGCTGAATTTGTACTCTATAATTTCCTAAATAATTTCATTCACACAATACTACCATAATTAATTTCTCAGTCTTCAGTGGAGTCATCAACCACCACAAAAAATTAAATGATTGTGCCAATGCGCTATCTTTTATTTATCATCATCATCATCATCCTTTCCCATCCCAGGGCAGGGTGTACATATACTTTTCACACTAATCAGTCTTTCTGCATGTTTAATCCAGTGTTCCAGGTAATTCATCTTACAGCACATTTTCAGTGTACTTATATCCCTTTTATTATCTTTCAGATTTATCCAAGTACGCTTAGTTACACCATTTCATATTTCGAACATATTTTTTAATGAAAGACAGCAGGCGATATTCTTTTATTTAAAAATATTGGATAAGGTTTAAATGCTTTCCCCATGAATTCGCTAGCTTGGGATAAATGAGATGAAATCATACTGGCAATTATTGCTACATCTCGAGTTTATCTGCCGTCTTAATAAGTTGGAAAACCAGTAATGAATACATAATCCTTATGTTTTGAAGATTATGTTGGTGCTATGGGAGGAAATCATATAAGTAAGTTATTGCTACTTCTCCAGTTTCTCTGCCGTCTTAATAAAGTTGGAAAACCGGTAATGAACACATAATCCTGATGTTTTGGAGTTTATGTTGGTGCTTTGTAATCAAAATACATTGTCTTGAAGCCTTTTAACCTTTTTAGTAGTCCTGTTATTCCATTCCTGTATTCTAGATCATTACTACTATCAATTCCTACATTCCATCACTTTTTGCTTCCGTTAATGACGTATTGAACACAGGAAATAGTGAGAGGAGGAAGGTAGATGACCATAAAAAAAAAAAAAAAAAAAAAGAGGGCAAACATAGGGAAGAAGAGGGGATGGAGAGCATGAGTACCCCAGAAAGAGGGATGAGAGGATGGAGAAATACAAAAATATGAGTAAAAGAAAACAGAAATGACTGGAGACAAATGAAAGCAACATACGCAAAAGAAATCAAATGGTGGGTTGAATAAATGCAGCTACTGGAGAATGGTGTTTTGAATGTGTAGTGATGTTGTTTAGCTTCTGAGACATTCCAACTCGATGAACTAGAAAGTCTTCTTTAACTCCTTCACTACTAGAAGTATGTCAGAAATTGAATTAAATAGTCTGTTTTGCCAATAATAATAATAATAATAATAATAATAATAATAATAATAATAATAATAATTATTATTATTATTATTATTATTATTATTATTATGGCACTGATCAACAACAGTTTTTTCTCAGAAGTACTGATGAGTGCTCTAAGTATAGGCCTACTTTTACCTGCTGAATCCAAATATGAAATAAGGTTTTTCCTCTCAGGCTTAGTTTTCTTCTGACGTTATGTTCATTCGTTCGTTGTTTAGCGTACTCACAGGATAACCAATTATTATATATATATATATATATATATATATATATATATATATATATATATATATATATATATATACATATATATATATATATATATATATATATATATATATATATATATATATATATATATATATATATATATATATATATATATATATATATATATATATATATATATATATATATATATATATATATATATATATATATGGTTACTAAAAGGGGTGAAAAGTTTTCATGTAAATAATAGAGCGTGTGTAAGAGTGGGAAATGCTGTGAGTGATTGGTTTCCCGTGAGAGTGGGGCTGCGACAGAGATGTGTGATGTCGCCTTGGTTGTTTAATATTTACATGGATGGTGTTGTAAGGGAGGTGAATGCAAGAGTTTTAGGTGGAGGTCTGAGTCTGGTGAATGTTGATGGTGGAGACTGGAATCTGAAGCAGCTGCTGTTTGCAGATGATACTGCACTGGTGACATTCAGAGGAGAGATTGAGACAGTTGGTAGAGGAGTTTGGAAGGGTGTGTGAAAGGAGGAAATTGAAAGTAAATGAGAATAAGAGTAAAGTGATGAAGTGTATGAGGTTGATAGATGGTAGGGGGATGAATATAGTTTTGAATGGTGAGTTGCTTGAGGAGGTAGATTGTTTTAAATATCTAGGGTCACATGTTGCTGTGGATGGATGAATAGATGCAGAAGTGAAGTTTAGAATAAATGAAGTAGGAAAGGTGCTGGGAGGAATGAAAAAAGTGTTTAAATGTCGTTCGCTTAGAATGGATGTAAAGAGAAGGCTGTATGAGGGTGTTGTGGTACAGACTGCGTTATATGGGGCGAAACATGGAATATGGGTGTAGTAGAGAGGAAAAGTTTGAATGTAATGGAGATGAGGTGTCTTAGGAGTATGTGTGGAGTGACGCGTATGGATCGAGTGCGAAATGAAGAAGTGCGAAGGAGAACTGGAGTTGTTCGGGAGATGGCTGGTAGAGTTGAGCAGAGGGTGTTGCGATGGTTTGGGCATATGGAGAGAATGGATAATGAGCAACTGGTGAAAAAGACAACTAGATCTGATGTGCGAGGTGTAAGGCTGAGAGGAAGACCACGAATAGGATGGATGGACAGTGTGAAGAGAGCGCTGGATGCGAGAGGGATGTCTGTTGAGCAAGGAAGAGAGGCTGTGCGTGACAGAAATAAATGGAGAGACATTGTGAATGAATAAGCGATGACGCAGCCCTGAGAGGATATTCTCCCGCATTTGGTCTGATCAGCTAGTCAGGTCAGGTGCGAGTAATGGGATGGGTCTGTTATGATGTGGCAGGGGTAAACCAGTTCTGCTGTCGGGCCCTGCTGCAGATGTCACTGATTACATTGCGCAGTTGACCCTTGTGCGGTGTGGTGCGGTGAGGATCTGTCCGTTCTCCCCTTTGGGGCTAAGATGCGAATGAATGTGTTTGAATGGATGAGTAAATGGGGAGTGTGTCGTCCTGTCTCGGCTACCTCCCTTTCCTTGGGGGAAGCAGCCTAGGTATATATATATATATATATATATATATATATATATATATATATATATATATATATAAAACGCAGAAATTTACCTCTAAAATTTATAGGAAATATTCCTTTTGTGAAGAAGGATCTGATAATGCTGGCAGGATAGATATGGTAAGAGCAGCAGACTGTGCAGGTTGAAGCATATCTAGACCTGTTCAGACATGAGCCTAGTTTCTGTGTGTAGTGCAGTTCCAAGACAGCTGCTTGCAGGTGCCAGTGTTAACAGCGAGTGTGTGTTGCTCCTTTTTCAAGTATTATTATTTCTTACACCACAGTCTGTTGTGCTCATCTAAATGCTTTGTCATGCTGCAGAACAGTTTTAATCATCCCAGATCCTTCTGCTATGTATGTGGTAAGCAAACTTTTAAATCCCAGAAATGAAACTTGACACCATTAATTAAAAAAAAAAATGCTATGAACTTTCTTTCGGATGTAAAGTGAGTGATCATGACAAAAGTTGCGTCCCTGACACATGTTCTGTGACACATGCAAGACTACCCACAGGATTGGTAAACAGTGCACACCACATGCCGTTTGCTGTTCCAGTGATTTGGAGGGACCCTAAAGATCATATAACAGACAGTTATTTCTGCCTTGTAAGTACAAAAGGGATCACTTAAAAAACAAAAATCTTAGTGAAATACCTTAAGATACCATCTGCAATGAGACCAGTTCCCCACAGTGCTGAACGTCCAGTACCAAATCCTCCACAGCATGGAACTTTAAGTGATGAGGAATCACGCGAAACTGGAGCATATCACGAGGAAAAAGATGAATTTCTGATCCGACATTCCAGGCTACCTGTTCGTCCAGTGAATCACATTTACTGTCACAAGGAGATATGAAGGACCTTGTTCGTGACTTGGACTTATCAAAGAAACAGGGTGAATTCTTAGGTTCAAGATTAAAGAATTGGAATATACTGCAGCAAGATATCGAAATTTGCTTTTTTCCGCAGCCGCCACGATGATTAAAAAATAAAAATAAAAAGGTTTCTCTCATGAGGATGGACTTGTGCTTGTAATGATGTTAATTCAGTCAAGGGGTCTCTTGGTCATGAACACGATGTGGACGAGTGGTTTTTGTTCACTGCGTCTTCAAAAGTCAGCTCGAAGGCGGTCCTTCTTCATAACGGAAATTAATTTCCCTCTGTACAAACTGCACATCTGGAAACATGAAAGTCATGCGACAACATGAAGTTGTTTTTAGAAAAAGTTCAGTATCAGAAAAGTAAGTGTATCTGTGGTGATCTAAAGGTCACTGTACTTTTGCTAGGGATGCAGCCAGGTTACACAAAGTCCTGTTGTTTTTTATGTGACTGGGACAGTAGGGAAAATACGACATTCAGAAGGATTGGCCAAAGCGTACCTCGCCTGTTCCAGGTAAGAAAAAATGTTGTAAACAGTCTACTTGCTGACCCTGAGAAAGTGTACCTTCTTCCTGTTGTACATCGAACTTGGACTTATGAAATACTATGTTCAAGCGTTGAATAAAATGCAAACTGGATTCACATACTTGAGAAACTGGTTTCTCCGGTTCAGCGGTACCAAGATTAAAGAAGGTATTTTATTGGTCTTCAAATCAGTAAATTATTATGAGATGATAGAGTTGAAGGAGAGCTGCATGAAGCTGAAAAAGATGCGTGGCAGAGTTTCAAAAGAGTCTGCACAAATTTTTTTTGGAAATCACAAGGCCAAAAACTATCCTGAAATAGTGGGTGACCTTCATAAGTCTTACCAAGCAATGGGGTGCAATACGTCATTAAAGATTCATTTTGAGGGATTCTCACTAGGACCTTTTTTTCAAGATATCCTGGATGGGTGATTGATGAACACGGTGAGCATTTTCATCATGACATTTCTAACATGAAAAAGCTTCACTAAGGCAGCTGGAGGCCCAGTGTGCTGGCTGACTACTGCTGCCCTTTTAAAAGAGACTTTGTATACAGTACTGCAAATTTGTTTTTTCGATCAGATTTTATTAAACATGATAATATTTGATTCATAAAATTAATTTGCATGTCACTTAAAAACCTTAGTAGTCGTAGCAGTAATAACAATAATAAAAATAATAATAATAATAATAATAATAATAAGTAGTAGTAGTAGTAGTAGTAGTACTAGTAGTAGTAGTAGTAGCAGCAGTGGTGGTGGTGGTAATAGTAGTGGTTGTAGTAGTACCAGTAGTAGTAGTAGTAGTAGCAGCAGCAGCAGTGGTGGTGGTGGTACTAGTAGTGGTTGTAGTAGTAGTAGTAGTAGCAGTAGTAGTAGCAGTAATGGATGTTGTGGTAATAGTAGCAGTAGTAGTACTTGTAGCGACACTTGTAGTAACAGTGATGGTGGTTGTGAAGTATTATTTTTATTACTATCATTAATATCGTTATCATAATTGTTATCATCTTCATAATCCTCCTTCTCATCATTATTCCCAACATGACAACTAACATTACCTCGGTAATTAACACCGTCTCCAATATACCCCACAACAGCGAAATACATCAGCGAAATACAAGCCTCTGCCAATACCCAGATATTTCCTAGGCGACAGTTGCAGTCTGCTATTTCCCACCTCATAACGTTCACCCCAGCCATTTGCCAATGCTTGATTAGAACATATTCCCACTTTCCTAGAAGCTTACGAGTTGCTTTCAGAATGTTTTGCCGGGTTTTCACTGTGGTGGGCCTGCAAATTCAGCTTATCTTTCGGTCTCGTGTTATATTGAAGGTATAAAGAGTAAGACTGTGGGATGGTAGGGAGGGGAAGTTAGGCTTGTGTGGATGGGTGGATGGATAGAGAAAGGATGGGTAGGTCAGTGGTAGATGAATAATGAATGGAAGAGTGGATGGGGGATGGGAGAAGTGAATCGGTGATGGATAGATGGATGGACTAAGATACCTGCTTGGATGGATGAGACTAGATAGATGAACTGGTGGATGGATGAGTAATGAAAGTGCGGGTTGGGAGTGAAGGGACGAGGGGCTAGGCTTGGGTGGAGTGGTGAATGCTTGGGAATTAGGTAAAAATAGGTAGATGGATGGATAGATGGTTGAATAAATAAATGGATGGAATATGTATGAGCAACCGAGCGGTGGGTAAGAGAATGATAGGTAGATGAGAGGGAAGGAAGAGAGGGAGGCTTTGGTCTGGACAGTGTAATGGATGGCGGGGTGGATGAATGAGCGGATTGATGAAAGATGCATAGGTGGATAGATGATATATGAACGGATGAATGAATAAGAGATGGCTATTTAGAAGGAGGATGGAAACGATAGAGAAGTGAAAGATGGATGCGTAATTAACGAAAAATTAATGGGTTGGTGGACGAAGGATATATGAATAATGGATTAATCATCATCATCATTATCATTCCCAGCATGACTACTAACTTCACCTCGACAAGCAACACCCTCTCCAATATTCCCCCCAGTAGCGAGGAAAAATAGCGAAATACAAGCCTCTGCCAATACCCAGATATTCCCAAGGCGACCGCTTCATTCTATTTCCCACCTCACAGCGTTCACCCCAGCCATTTGGTAATGCATGATTCGATAATATTTCCACTTTCCCAGAAGCTTAAGAATTCCTCTCACAATGTTCCGTCGGTTTTTCACTTTGGTGGACCTGCAATTTCCGTAAATCTTTCGGTCTCATGTTTTATTGAAGGTACAAAGGGTAGGACGGTGGGGTGGTTGGGAGGGAAGTTAGGCTTGTGTGGATGGGTGGATAGATAGACAAAGGATGGGTAAGTAAGTGGTAGATGAATAAAGAATGGAAGAGTGGATGGGGGATGGGAAAAGTGAATCGGTGATGGATAGATGGATGGAGTGAGATACCTACTTGGATGGATGAGACTGGATAGATGAATTGATGAATGAATGAGTAATGGAAGAGCGGGTTGAGAGTGAAGGGACGAGAGACCAGGCTAGGGTGGAGTGGTGAATGCTTGGATTGTCAGAGAGAAATAGGCTGATGGATGGATGGATGGATAAATGAATGGATAAAATATGTATAAGTAACCAAGCAGTGGGTGAGAGGGAAGGAGGAGAGGTAGGCTTTGGTTTGAATTGTGTAATGGATGGCGGGGGTGGCTTAATGAGCGGATTGATGAAAGATGCATGGGTGGAAGGATGATATGGGAATGGATGAATGAATTAAGGTTGAGTATTTGGAACGAGGAAACGATAGAGAAGCGAAAGATGGATGCGTAATTAATGAAAAATGGATGGGTTGATGGACGAAGGATATATGAATAATGGATTAATGATGGGTGAATGAAAGATGGAGAGGTGACAGATTAAGAATGGATAGGAATGATGGATGGACGAATGAATGAAAGACAACCACTGATGGGTGAATACTGATGAGTAAATGAATATTACTGACTGGATGGTAGTGGATGAGTGAATGCAGTAGGATGCGGTATATGAATAATATATGAACCAGTGAATGCATAAATATGGGGTGATTGTGAAGAAAAAGTGAATGGATGAGAACTGGATAAGTGGATAGAAGAAGAAATTGATAATAATGGATGGATGGTGAATCGATGAAAGATGAAGGACGGAGGGATGGATGGATATTTGCTATTCAGATGAGCAAATAGATATAAAATAGACGGGTGTTGGTAGAAAGGTGTGTATATGAAGACCAGACGGAAGTTTGTCTGGATGAAGTATGACGAGTAAATAGACAAAACTGTAGGAAAGGACGGAGGGTGGGTGGAATAAGAACTGGTTTACCGGTAAGAGATAAATGAATGGATGGGCGAGTGAATGGATGACTGAATTAATGGATGAATGGACGGGTGGATACGAAATAAAGAGTTATTGTATGGTTGAACTGAAGAATGGACTGATGGAAGGTAGTTGGGTGGACGTAAAGACTAAGGAGAGCATATGACACAGTGGACGTATGAGAGGATGGATGAGTAGATGTATCAAGGGATGGAGAAACGAGAGAGGAAAATGAGATCTACCTCTGTCTATCTATCTCTCTATCTACTTATATATGTATATATTGTTTTACATGCTGGTATCATATATAAGAGATGCAATACTATAAATGTACAAGTATAGATATATATGGAAAGGCTGGGAGAGAAAAACAGGAAAGAACTTAAGTTCTTTGTTTCTATTACATTTTGGACTAAACAGAGAGTTAGACAAAAAGATACAAAAGATAATTGACCAGCTGTATGCAAAAATATACAGTAAGAAGGAGCCGATGAAAATCCAAAATCCTCCATAAAACGGCCCCTTGGGATGTCACGGTGCAGCCACCCCACCCCCAGGTGCGTGCGTCTGTATGTAGGTGTGAGCAAGGGGGTGACACAGTGTATCCCTGTATATGTTACCTGGGAGAGCAGGAGGTTAATGAAGTACCTCGGCGTAAACACCACGTCAGCCTCTAAAGTGGGATGGCCTCTGCATTAGAAATAATGTTGGATGTTGCTCGGCGAATTTGGAGGCGTGCTGAACTAACTTTTTTTTTTTTATGCATGGAAGAAGAAACCAAAGGCCAGAAGCCCGTATGATTGTTTGCTCCAAGGAAAAAACAAAAATAAGATAACAGGGAACCAAATTTAAGATCTATTAATTTCCAGATGCCTGGACACACTGCATTTGAAAAACTGGAGATCACAGGCAGTAGAATATACAGATAAAGGAAGACAGTTGCAGGGTTGACATAAAGCATACATGAAGGACTGGGAGTAACAGTTAACTCTTGCATTTGAGAGTTAGTCAGCAAAAGAGTAAGAGTCTGTTGCTAGATGGGTCCTGAGTGCCAGCCATAGTGGTGGGGGGATGCAAGCAGATAGTTCAGAGGAGCAGTGACCATTGAAGTAGCGATAGAAGAGAGCTAAAGATGCAACAGTGCGGCGAAGAGACAAAGGTTGAAGGGAGCCATGAAGAGAAGAGAGCTAGTGAGACGAAAAGCCTTTGATTCCACCTTGTGAGAAGAGCTGTATGTGGGGAGCCTGCCCACACATGAGATTTGTATTCAACATAGGGGCGAACAAAACCCATGTATAAAGTCAACAACTGGGCAGGGGTAAAGAAGGCACGGAGTCAGCTTAGCATCTCTTGGCAGCAGAATTTACAAGTGAGGTAATATGATCTTTCCAAGATAAATTCCGAGAGAATGAAACCCTAAGTATGTTTAAAGATGATGTAGGACTGAGTTGGATATTGTTAAAAATAAGATGATACTCCTGCAGAAGATTTTGATAAGTTTAAAGATGTAAGATAACGAGTTGTTGAAGCATTAAAAACAAGATTATTTTTACCCCAAACAGAGATAGCGGACAAATCACACGTTAGGTGTGCCAAAGCCTCATCCCTTGTTTGTTGAAGTAACTGTTTAGAAGGACGCATGGGAAGTGAGTGGAAAGGTGAAGGGTGGAATCATGAGCGTATGAATGAATAAGGTTAAATGTACAGCTTAGAACGTCGTTGATGAATAGAAAGAAGAGAGTTAGTGATAGGACAGAACCCTGAGGTACACCGCTATTGATAGCTCAAGGAGAAGAACGGTGGCCACCTACAATAGCGGCTATAAAATGACCAGAAAGGAAACTAGAGATGAAGGCACAGATAGAAGGATAGAAAGCATAAGAGGACAATGTCTTTGAGATGTCAAGTTCAGTGGGAAAGTTTTCGCCAAAGTCTTGAAAGGAGGATGACCAGGAGTCTGAAAGGTAGGTGTAAAGATCGACAGTGGAGCGACCCTGATGAAACCCATACTGACGATCAGAAAGAAGGCTGTGATAGGAAAGGTACTTAACCCGTAAGATACGCAGTTCGATCGACCATACTGGCATGAAAATCTGTACAGGATATGCAGCCGATTTTTCGACTCTTACAGAAGTAAAATGTTTTATGCCCAAGGTTTAGAGCTTGAATTTACACCCCTTATGCCGCAGACCAGAGCATTTTAGACCAACACATTCATGAGCTATAGCTCATCCAATTTGAAAAAAGTTACCCTTCCAGGCGGCGCGACTCTCGTTTTCTATGCGTTCCCACCCCATTCCTCCCTCACTCCTCCCTCATTCCTCCCCTCCCTCCTTCCCGCCTATTCAACACTTATGGTCAGACTCAAATATCAAGTCCGTTTGGGTGGGGCCCGAGAGGGGATTTCCCTCTCTACAGCTCTGCTGCATCAACCCCAGTACCTATCTCTCTCTCTCTGTCATATGTCAGCTATTTACTATTTGAAATTGTATATTAAATATTCTGTACTTATTAAATATATTAAATAAGGCTATATAGTGCTATGAATGTGTCGCTTTTTAGGATAATAGCAATGATTTGTATAAATTCCACACCACGCGACAACGTCGCTTTCCGACGTTGCCAGAGGTCAAGGACACCCACCTCAGACTACAGGTGACCGGTCACTTCCTCCCTGATCCCCACCCACGATGGCAGCTACTCCGACTCGCTCTCGTGTGCTCCACAGTCGGGAGAAAGAACGTATTTACAATGTGAACGTGAACAAGTATTTTCTAGAAGAAAGATCAGAGAGAAGACTTATGCCTACTGGGGAAACCTCTATTAAAAAAAAACGCGCCAAGACTTTTACCTCAGTGGTGGTGTGGAAAAAAGGTCGAAACATTAAGAAGAAAACACAACTTATAAATACATAAAAACTTTCTCAATCAACTGAGAGAGAGAGAGAGAGAGAGAGGAGGTTTGGCAGAGCTGTAGAGAGGGAAATCCCCGCGCGGGCCCCACCCAAACGGACTTCATATTTGAGTCTGACCATAGTTTTGATTGGTTGGAAGGGACATACGTCACAATCGGGATGGAGCATATTTTTCCCAGTTTTTCCCTGAGCCCCTCAATCGATCACATTTGCTATCTTGCATTATCCTGGAAAAGGATTGATCGATCCTTTTAGTACTTTAGGAGTTAAGAACATTTTGTTATGAAATGATCAAAATAATTTTGAAATCCAGGATGTTAAAGAAATTGGGCGATAGTTTGAGGGCTGGGAATGGCCAACCTTCACTGGGACAGGCTGATGGAGAGCAAACTTCCAGCAAGAAGGAAAGGTGCAAGTTGACAGACAAAGGCAAAAGAATTTGCTTGGGCAGCGTGAAAACACAGAGACATAGTTCTTGAGGACAACAGGAGGGACCCCATCTGGCCTAAATGCCTTGTTAGTATTGAGGCCAGTGATGGCAGAAAATTCATCAGCTGAAGAAATTTGTATGTCATCCATGAGAAAGTAAGTGGGGATAAGTGATGGAGGAACACCACCGGAATTGCCTAAGGTGGAATTGAAGGAGAAAGTATGAGCAAAGACTTCTGTTTTATCAGTTGAAGAAACAGCTACAGAACCATCAGAGTGGAAAAGAGGATGGAAAGATGATGAGGTAAAGTTATTAGAAAGGTTTTGGCAAGGTGTCAGAAGGAGCGGGGAGAATATGAGTTTGAGTGTTCAGAGCATTTAGTACAAATAAAATTACTTTAAGCAGAGCAAAAAACAAGCTTAGCATGATTCCGGGCAGAAACATAGAAGAGATGAGGTTCAGGGGTGAGTTTGCTCCGGTACCTTTTGTAGGCCCTCTCCTTGTTGTGGACAACATTAGAAGACGTGTGATTAAACCAAGGTCAATTTTCATTAGTCATGGGATAAGAGAAAGGAATGTATATAGTGGAGGAAGTGATGGATGAATGTGGATAGGGCACTGTGAGTGAACATGGATGGGAAGATATATGAATGTAAATGAAAGTGAGGATGTGGATGAGCTGGTAGTTGAATGTGCCTAAGGCCAGCAGGATGAGAATGTAAATGAATGTGCATGAGGATGTGGATGATATGGTTCGCGAATGTGGATAAGAGGTGAGAAATGACTGTATATGTGATAAAAAGGAATGCTGATGAGAATGTAATGAATATAGGCGAGCTTGTGGGTGTATGTGGATGAGAATGTGAGTGGGTATGGATAAGAATGTTGGAAGATGTGGCTGAGAATATCTGTGGATGTGGACAAGATGCTGGGGGGATGTAAACGACACCCTATGGATGAGGATGTGGATGATCTGAGGTGGGATTCTCAAACATATTTACAATTATTTTCCTCTCCTAAGTCAGATATTGATTTGCAGGACATGTGACAAGGCAAGTTTCTGCACTTCCCTTGCATTATTATTATTATTTTTTTTTTGCAGGAACAGAACAATGCTTATGAACACATACCTTCACAACTCCACTCTCCTTGCCCTTTCAGCAAAAACAAAATCAAAGCTACGACAGGGATCTGACTTTAAGTGTATTCATGAATCCAGAGTCTGGTGAGGGAGCGTAGATTTGGTTGTTGTTGTTGTTGCTCAACATCAGTTTGTCTGGCGGAGCAAATCCGTCAACCACACGTAAACAACTGTTTCTGTGGCGTCATCAAACAAATACAATACAATAAATACGCCTTGTATGGAACGAGCGCCCCCTTTGGTAGACAGCGCCTGATCAGGTTCGATCCAAGGTCCTTCCCACGGCTAAGTTCTGTTAAAAATGGC